>NW_020954619.1:25832201-26100073 GCF_900497805.2 Vombatus ursinus
ATGGTCATACTTGGAATTTAGACATGTATCAATTGCCACTATTTCTTAATTTTATTTTATTTATTTACTTAGCCAATGAAGGATATTTCAATCTTTCTGGTGTTTAAAGCCAACCTTGTAATTTTGACATGCTTTAGTATAATTCAGATTTTCTGAGAATGTAACAGGAAACCTCCATGGCATTAGTGCTTGTCTGCTTTAGAAGTATTCTTCTGAGTGTCAAGTCTTAACTAATGAATTACAATTGATTTTTTCTGATGGAAGTATAGGCTCAAGTCACACCTAATAAGTTCTTTTGACTTATGTGATTACTGTAAATTCCAAATGTTTCCAGAAATGACTGAAGCATACGTTTGTGTGTGTGTGTGTGTGTGTCTGTGTATAAACAGATCTAAGTTATTGTTAAGTTTATTATTCTTTGTATGAGATAGGTTTAAGGAGGGTAGGGAAAACTTGGTTACTAGCAACTAATCAGCAAGAAGATTCATGCTATGATGGATCAACTTTCATTATTTATGTATTTTTTTGTTTCAAAGTTACTTAGGTAAACTTTTTTTGGTGACTAGCATTACTGTAGATAGAAGCTAATATATTTCACGACACTACAGTAGAGTACATTGGAACTATTACTTTACCTGTTCCAAATGCTGAACTTCTTTTGATACAACCTCTGTCTGCATTAACTCTTTTTGCTGTAGCATCATACAGTTTGCCCATAGAATTAAGAGTTAGAAGGGACCTTAGAGATCCTCTGGTGTCTAGCCCAATAGCTTCATTTTATAGAGCATCAAATTGAAGCCCAGAGAAGCTGTGACTGGCTAAACTAGTAGGTAATTGATGAGTTAGTCTTTGAGGGAGGAATTATAAAGGAGCTTCACACACAAAAAAAAAATAGATGAATCAGTCAATTTTGAAAAGAAAAGGATTTATTTTGCCCATTTAAGGGAAGGCTGTAAGATTTAACATAATGCTTCATGGTTAGAAGAAAAAGCAGGAGCAAAAAGGGAACAGTACTATTAATGACTTCCTCTCCCCAAACCAGAGCAGTACAAACAGAAGAGGTGAGATCAAGGAACCAATCTAATCAGGATTATTGATGATCACTGTAGTCATGAACCTTATGTTTTTGACCATGAGGAAGAAACATGTGGCAGTTCTTTGGAAGCTGTTCCCAGGACTTAGTGCATTTTTACACCAAGATCTCACCAGTTTGATGTGTGGGATTCCAAAGTTCATTGTTACTCCATGGATCATGTTAGCTCAAGCATGCTGAAAAGGACTATGAAGTTAGAATCATCACTGATCACTATATGTGTATATATATATATATATGTATATATATGCATATGTATATATGTATACATGTATATATGTATGTATGTATGTATGTATGTATGTGTGTGTGTATATATATATATATATAGGTCAATTTCTTAGATCTATTAATTCTAAGACATGCAAACATAGGAGAGGCAGGATTTCCTTCAGGTATCAACTATTGGCTTTCTACAACTAAGATGATAGACAGGGAATCTCCAATTATTGAGTTATAAAAGTGTTCTGATTTCTAGAATGTGAGATTGATAGAAGATTCTAGAAAAAGAAAGAGAATGTCAGTCAGGAAAATAAGTTGTGGTCCAGTAGAGATAGCCTATCTTAGAATGCGTAGGCCCAAAATTTGTAGGTTCCACTACTAGCAGCGGTAGAATTTAAATCCATGTCTTATAATTTGAAATTCTTTCTTAAACATTCCATTGCTTAATATTAAAATCCAAGATTTTTCAAAAATACCTAAGTATTTTTCACATGAAAAGACATTAAGCAAGATATCCCTAACCTACTTGTGTGATATTTTTTCTTTCTGTTATCACTACTAGGATTTGACTTTTTAATTTCAGCCTACCCTCAAAGGATGTGTAGATCTTTTTGAATTGTGGTTCTGTTATTCATTGTATTAGCTGCCCCTCCTAGCCTGTTCTCATTAGAAAAATTTATAAATGCTTTTTCTGTGTCTTTGTCATAGGTGTACACATAGTGTGAATCAGATGTGCATGATAGGGCCTAGCATCTAAATTCCTAAAGAAAAGTTAACTGACATAATGGCACACTAATAATAAGAAATATTAATGTTCCACTTAAAGCTAGAAAAATCTCAATGAAAAATAAATTAAGGAAAAATGCATAACTGAACAAACTGTTGGATAACTTGAAGTTAAAAAGATATATGGTATCTTCTGAATGGGAACAAATAATGCATATGTATGTCAGCACCATATGACACTTTTATAAAAATAGGCCATGGATTAAGGCAACAAAAAGGGTAAATAACTCTTTTTAGAAAAGAAAATACTAAAAATATCCTTTAGATACCATAACATAATAAACTAAAATAATACATGGAGCACAAGCAACAGACACAAACCCAAATGGATATAATGTAATCTTAAATAACGAGTGAGTCAAAGAAGAAATAATAGGAACAATTATTAACTCTGAGAGATAATAACAATGATGAGACAAAATAGTAAAATGTCCATGATGCTATTAAAGCAGTCCTCAAAATAAAAATAATATTTCTCAAAATTTATATTAACAGAATGTAAAATGAGAGGATTAATGAACTTTAGAAAATGAAGTAATAAATAATCCCATCATAAATACAAAATAAGGAGATCTTGAACATTAGATAAGAAATAGATAATTTGGAAACCAACAATTTTTAGAATTGATAGTTGTTGTTCAGTCATTTTACTAATGTCTGACTCTTCATGAATCCATTCGAGGTTTTCTTGGAAAGTACTGGCGTGGTTTACCATTTCATTCTCCAGCTCATTTTTTGCAGATGAGGAACTGAGGCAAACAGAGTTAAGTGACTTGCCCAAGATCACACAACTAGTAAGTGTCTGAAGCCAGATTTGAACTCCGGAAGATGAGTTTTCCTGACTTCAGGCCCTGGATTGTATCCACTGTGTGACCTAGCTGCCCTATGAGGATTGATTAGCAAAACAAAAGCTAGTTCTAAAAGACTAATAAAACTGATAACCCTTCAGTCTGGTTCAGATGGATTTTGAAGAGAATAATATTAAACTTTTAAAAGCAATACATAACATTATAAAATTTAATAATCATAAATTTTTTAAATAAATATAAATTATAAATGTAATACATAATTCAACAATTATGTATACATAAATTCAAAAAATAAAGTACATCAAAGTCATTTTATGAAACAAATACAGTCCTAATATCTAAACTAGAAAAATATAAATCAAAGAAAGATAATAGGTTAATGTCATTAATGTATTGATTTTCAAATGTAAAATTCTGATGAAAATATAGCATTTTAGTTAAAAGTCATTCATTTTGTACAACTTGGGTTTATACAGGCAATGCAAGAAGTGATAGGAAGACAACCAACATAATTAATCCCTATCTCTTTTAATTGGGACATTTGTCTCACTTCAGCTTGCTGAAACTTCTCCTATTCTTCACAGCTCCCCAAAGATTATCATGAGTATTTCCATAAGCACAGCAGTTCTTTGAGTTGTACCGGGGGTATAATTTGTCTTACTCTGGAGATTTGAATCCGTTTAAATACTTTCCCCTCTCTTACTATCTCATCTCTCTTGTCCTTGTAACCAGAATTTAAGATCTTGTCCTAAAACTAGAAATGATTTTATGAAGTAAAGCTAATGTAAGTCAAATTCATTGCTTCTCTTACGTAACAAAAACAATTAAAGTGTATTTCACCCTATTAATTTGTTTTAAAATCTATTTATATAGAGAGATAAAGCTGTTAAATTAATTTTACATTTATTGATTTAGGCAAAAAAGAGAAAATATTTATATTGGACAGAAGGTTGATGCTTGAGACGAGAAAAAAATGGGTTCAAGTTTTCAGTTAGATACATAATAGCTGCATAACTCTGGGAAAAATCACAACCTCTCTGTGACTCAGACAACTTTTTAAAGCTATAAATTAAAGATGAGTTACTGACCTGTATCAGTAGAGACAGTTTTGATGGCGGAGGACTTCTTCAAGAATCACAGGTCTGAAAACAGATTTTTGTTAATTGAAAACAAATAAAAATTAAAAAACAAAAATGGCTAGAGGCTTATCTCCCCTAAAAACCAACCAAACAAAAACTACTCCTTAGATAAATGCATAAGGGCTTTAGATGGACATAATGTGGGTAATACCCAACTTTCAATTCCTTGCATATTTTCTCTTTCACAAATCCTGTCACGCTTATCTTTTTAAAGGTAATAGTCTTTCTAGCTGTGTTCAGAAATGGATGAAGAGTTCAGTACCTGACAAGTGGTCCTTTGTCCATGTTATGTCATAAGTCTTTTGAAAAGTAGTAGTTTTCACTGAGTAGTCACAGAGACTGTGATAATCTCCAACTCCTTTCTTTGCTGACACTAGACAAAATAAAACATAGTGGTTGGAAGCAAAATAAGAAGTCTATGATTTTTTGAGTTATTCCTCTGTCCTTGATTTCTATCAGTCTTCATTAGGTCATATGATGGTCATTTAACACTTATGTCATGGATGATCATAAAGTAAAAGCTAACTCATGCCCCTAAAATCATGTTGGTTTAATTATAATTAAGGCATAGGTGTAAGTGACACAGTGGATAGAGTGTCAGGCCTGAAGTGAGAAAGACTCATCTTTCTGAATTCAAATCTGGCTTTATATACTTACTAGCAAGTCTTGGGCAAGTCACTGAACCCTGTTTGCCTCACTTCCTTATCTTAGCTTGCTGGAAAAGGAAATAGTAAACCAATCTAGTATCTTTGCAAAGAAAACCCCAAATGAGGTTGCAGAAAGTCTGATATGACTGAAAAGAACTAAACAACAAGAAAAAAAAACACTGCAGTATCTGCAAGAAGACCATAATAAACTAAAGTGAGAGATCATCATCATCATCATCATCACCATCATCATCATCATCATCATCATGCTGTGTGT
This sequence comes from Vombatus ursinus, assembly GCF_900497805.2. Taxonomy (NCBI): domain Eukaryota; kingdom Metazoa; phylum Chordata; class Mammalia; order Diprotodontia; family Vombatidae; genus Vombatus; species Vombatus ursinus. The sequence goes on from NW_020954619.1 coordinate 25,837,175, forward strand.
TTATTTTGCTAGCACTTTAAAACTTTCTTCCTTTTTCTTCACTGTTGCTTCCCAATGAGGTTCCCTGTCCCATCACCCCTAATGGGACCCTTCTTGATAAAGAAGTACAGTGAAGCTTTTCATCAGGCATGGATGAAATTCATCTATTCCATTAGAGATGATTTTTTGTTAGATTATACTCAGTTCTGAAGGATTATTTATAAGCCTATAACTTTTATATGTTGGAATGTTATATTCCAAGATCTCCTCTCATTTAGAAAAGCTTCTAGATCTTGGGTGATCCTATTGGGGTTTCTTGGTACTTGAACTTTCTCGATAATTTCAGTATTTTTTTCTTTAACCTGAGACCTCTAGTCTTATTCATTCATTCATTTTTCTTAAGCATAGGATGGTTGGTTGATTATTTCTAACTTTATCCTCTGGATCAAATAGATCCTTACAGTTTTTAATTAAATATAGTATCCAGACTTTTTTATTATAATTTTCAAGGTTATAATTCTGGCAGTTATGCTTTAGTATTATCCATGGGCTTCTGGGTCAATTTTAGTGAAGTTATGGGATGAATGAAGTCATTTATTCTAGTATCACGTTAAATTCTTCAATAATTATTCAGTCTGGTGAGATTTTTAAAGTTCTTAGCAGAGTAGGTGTTTGGGATCTGAGCTGCCTTCCTCCATTCAGGTTATCATCTCAGCTAGAAAAGGAGCTTTCCTTCTAATGAGGGAGACAACACACACAGGGAAGTTGTGACTAGGAAAATGAGTTTGATCTGGAAAGTCGCAAGATGGTGAGTGAAAAAAATAACACAGTCCTGTCCAGAGGCAATGTTAGTGTTAATTTCATTATAATTCTCAGAGCAAATGTGTGAAAGGGAGAAACAAGTGGATGAAAATCTATGGGGATCTTGTAGGAAATACAATATTACATGAAACATAAGCTGTCTCATTAAAGACAGGAGTAGAGAAGACATTCATGGAAAAAAAAATCTAGGAAAACATAGCATTTGTCCCTGATTCTAGTTAAGGAGCTTACAATGTATGACTATAGAGCTGCTCCTTTTTATTTAAAAAAAGGCTTTGCAAAGGAAAAAAAATTATACATTGCATGAAGAGCAATGTTATAATATCTAAATCTATATTTAATTGCCATATCTTATTGATCCTATCTCCATTATGTCTATTGCACCTATCCATTTTTCTCCCCAGCGATTCAATCATCACCCTAAGATGATATCTCAACATCTTTTGCTTCCAATGGTCTCCTAATTGGTCTCTCTATCCCCTCCTTCCCAATCCATCTTCCCCAATGATGTAAATGTGCTAACCCTAAAGCACAGGTCTGAATATATCACTTTCTTGTTCAAAATGCTCCAGTGGCTCCCAATTTCCTCTACACTAAAATACAAACTCCTCTCTCTGGCATTTAAAGCCCTTTACCATCTGTCTCCTGCTTACCTTTCCAGATGTGTTATGCTTTACTCCCCTTCATGCAATATATGTTCTGCCCACAATGGCTTATTTGCTGTTCATCCTACAAGATAATCTCTCTCTCATAGCTGATTTAGCCCAAGTTGTTTCCCCAGTGCCTAGAAGTCTTATCCTCTTCTCCACCTCTTGGAACCCCTAGTCTCCTTCAAAGTTTTGCTCTTGAAAAATCTTCTATAGGTGACCATTCCCTAGTATCCACCTTCAGACATGATTTGGTATTTACTTTCTGTGATTGGTATATATTTATATATGTACATGCTGTTTCCTCTGAGTAAATGTTAAGTACCTTATGGTCAGGGTTATTGTTGATTGTTGAATTTGTACATCTTTGCACATACCAACACTTTGTACATATCAACACTTTGCTTAGATTATAGTAAGCACTTCAAAAATATTTGTCCATGATTGACCCTTTCCTACTCATCAATGAATAATTGGAAACCTATTTCTTTTAAGCATGTATAATCTATTGATGAGTGGAGGGAAAGAAGAAATTCCTATCTAGATGTTTCTTTACAATGATATTCCTGTCACTATTTAACAAATGACTCTATGTAGGTGTTCAGGACAAGTACCACATTCTATATAACCAAGATGTTTCTAATGGAATAGCATAGTTAAACTTAAGATCATACTGAATCCTTTTCTATAGATATGAGAAATAATTTCAGAACCAAATACAACTAAAAAAGGAGAAATGCTTTTGTTGTGAAAATATGACCTTAGTTTGATGACAAAACTATATTGGTCAGTTTCTCTAATTAACTTGTTCCCAAGTTAAGCTAAATTTGTATGTAAACTAAGTTTGCCAAAAATAGTTAATGTTTTGATGAATAATAGGACCATAGAGTCATAGACTAAGTGTCCAAAAAAGCATTGCATATTTCACATAGTCAAGGCAAGTCAAATAAGAAAACTGAGAACATGAGATAAAGAGATTTTTTTCTACCCCAGGGTTATATATGTAGTAAATGGAAAAAATAAATGGTAGTCTAATGCATGATATAAATTACATTGTGTTTAGTTGCAATTAAAGTACTGGAATTAGAGTCAGGAAAATTTGAGTTTGAATACCATTTCAAGTACTATGTTACCTTGGGGAAATCACTTAATCTTTTATTCCAGTTTCCTCATCTATAAAACGATAATAATAATAGCTCCTAGCTCATAGGAGATTTTTGTGAGGATCAAATCAAATATTAATATATGTGAAGTGCTTTGTAAACCTAAAAGCATTATATAAATCATATATGTTATTATTGCTAAGACATTTCTTACTATATAACTTGTTGACTAGAAACAATGTATAGAGCATTATGAGAGAGAGACAGAGACAGAGAGAAAAAGAAAGATGGAGAGACAGAGCCTTAATTATATGAGCTACTTAAAGCAGGATGATTAAGGTTCTCCCTCAGGATTACAATACAAACACTCCAGGTGGTATCAGGCAAAAGTATACAGCAAGAAACAACAGCAACAATAGTGCTCTCCAACCACTTGGAAATGGGGATAGTACCACTCAAAATTTGGTTTTATTTATCCATTTTATTATTTAGTTTTTTCTTTTATTTTTTTAGTCATTCATACCATCCCTTTTTATTCCATAACCTTGTAATTGTGAGGATTAAATTCCACTGATTGCATTTGAACTATGTTAGGGAGACTCTGCAAATCTTAAAAGGTTCTGGATGCCAGGAATGTGTGACAGTCCTGACAGTATACATACTTACATTTCAATCATTTATGGCTGGAATATTTTGACATCTAGAATTCCCCCCACTACCCTTTCACACATTCATACATACAAGGCCAGGATGACAGGGGTGAATCTGGAACAATATCCATATTCAATCCCCATAGGAATAGACTTATTCAAGCCTCTCCAACCACCTTTTCTATTACTGTATTTGACCGCATAATCATCACAGATTCTGTGCCATTTTGGGAGCAAAAATGTGGGGTGCAACCATTATATGAAGCTTTTTAAAAATTGTGATGGTATTACTTAAAAATCATTTATTAGTAAACTGTCTTTGGTGCAAGATGAAACCCATAATCAGAAAGAAATGCTTCGCATGTTAATGTATCTCTGGCAGACAAATTGTACAGTTTAGCTAGTTTGGGAAGATGCAAATCTTACCATTTCATGCGATTTACTCATGGCAGTTTTGCCTACCAATCTGCTCCCCTTGAGTGTGTGGTTCTTCATTGGGTTGAGTGACAATTCCATCAGTACTGCCGTGCTCTAAACCATAGAAATCAGCTTTCAGAAATATACTGACAATGCCTGTACACTGAGAATTCTAGGCTCGTGGCTCACGATATATGAGAGATAAATATGTGTATGCCACTGGTAAATACATTGCTTCTCTGTTTACCTTTTAAGCGGCATAACAAACAGAATTATACCATGAGATGATTCATGATGAAAGTTTATACACCAATTTTTGGACTGAAAAACAAGGTGCAATGATTATCTGGTGGTGATGATTATAAGATGAAATATTGTACTTTCTCCCAACCATCTAATCATCTGGCATCTGACTGTAGGAGACCAAAGACCTTGGTCAGGGGAGAAACTTTTGACCTCGCTCTCTTAATTGAAGACTGCCTCAGCACAATAGTGTTATATCACCAGAAACCTTTGGCTATATTTCACTTCACTCTCTCCTCTTTGACAAACTCCTTACAACCTCCTCTTCTAGTAATCCTTCTCTCCCACCCTCCCCTTACCAGTTCTGGAACCGGGAGATATAATCAAATCAACTTTGCCTTTGTTCCTAGATAAGATGTGTTCATCTATTCCTTTCTCATGACGCTCGAGATTTCAGCAATTTTCCTTACCAAATTGCCCCTCCCAAGTCACCATTCCCTTGTTTGTTTCACTCACCACTCATTATAATGTAAACTCTTTAAAGGCAGATAACATCTTTGTTTTTGTGTTTTTATAACCAACACTTAGCACACGTATAATGCTTAGTAAGTGCTTTATACATATATATATAGACAGATATAATATATATGCATACATGTATAAATGTGTATATATATATATATATTCCTTAATTAATAATAGATTATAAACAAAACTAGAAGGGAATTCACAAGCTATCCAGTCTAACCTTTAAATTTTTCATGTAGAATTTACACTCTCTGGCTCAAGGTCTAGCAGAATCATGCTGCTACATCAGCTTCTCAGTGTTCCCAGGAATAACCCTGAGAAGTTGCTATGTTTCCTTTCTCTACCACCATTGGCTACATCCCATACCTATTGCATTCCCTTCTCACTGGCCCCTAGTTCCATTTAAAGACTTAACATTAAATTTTGCACCATGGTATTTATTTCAAAGATACAGAAAGAACAACTTACAAAAATCTTCATCCTTTCAACACTTGCATGCTTTCACCCCCCTATACCAACTGGTCTCAAAATTTAAATCATTCACTAAATCTACCAGTCCCAACAAGTTCATATCCAGCTGTAGAATGACTTCTTTATAAATCATCTTCTCATCTTCCTTTGGCCATGGTGAAGGTCATTCTTTGTTCCTCAGGTCATTGATGCTGATCTGGCTACAGCTCCTGACTTGGAATCTAGACTCTGGAATGTCAGGAAGCTAGACTACTTTAATAAAGACCTTTCAAATACACCAAATTGTGAGATCCCATTCACTTAACCTGGAATAGAAAAAGAGAAGAAAGACTTTCCCTTTCTTCTCACCTAAGAAGGACCCATCACATGAATTGGAGAGACAAAGAATAAGCTTACTGAGAGAGGCTTCCAACCAGAGAGGCTTCCCATTGACCATGGACCAATAGAGACAAAGTGTCCACACGTGATCCACAGTCTCCCAATGGCCTTCCCTTATTTTTCATCATGATTCTCCCGGAAGCAAACTCCCTAGAATCCTCCACATGGATTATTTGCATTAGCTGAGCAAGGTGTCAAAAGAAATGAGTTTCAGAAGTAGGATTTGAAATCAAGTTTACTAACTCTTTTGTCTGTTATCTTTCTACAATACATGATGGCTTCTAATGTCTTTCAAGAATTTTTTTGTGTTTTTAGTAAGATTTGTCCTTTCAAATACAAAACAGGAATTAAAAGTTCACCTAAAATCTTATAAGTTGAGCATTTCTTGGCCATTAAAGCCACATCAAGAAATAATTATTTTGGTGCAGCTAGGTGGAGCAGTGGGTAGAACTCTGGCCTTGGAGTCAGGAGGACCTGAGTTGAAATCTGACCTCAGACACTTGACACTTAATAGTTGTATGACTCTGGGCAAGTCACTTAACCCTGATTGCCTCACCCCAAAACATAAATAAATAATTGCTTTATTGTCTAAACTCAAAGCCAATATATATTCTATCAATACAAACATAGGATCATATACCTTTAGCGAGTGGGGTTTTCAAAGACTATCTATCCCAATACATTCATTTTATAAATAAGAAAACAGAAGGGCAAGAAGTTTCAAAATGGTTTTAAAGGTATTCCTTCAATAAGGTACTTATGAAGAAAACAATCCCAGTCAGTTATTACAATTTCAATATAAGAAAAAAAATTGTGATTCTGAATGCATATATACTCAAATCACTCTTCTTTTTTCAGCCAAATATGATTGCTTGTAAATTATTTAAAACATGAAATGGCATTATGCCTAAGTATGAGAAGATAAAAGAACTAGAATTAGATGCTTAAAATAACATTAAAACAGTACTATGTAGTGAGAAATTTTAAATGATAATTTATAAAACTTCTTTTCTATACAAAACTATGCACTTCAGGCAAAACTTTTTTTTAATCAGTTGTGTAGGCTGAAGGTAATATGTGGGGAATACCATATGGAAAGCAATAATTTGACAGGAAAGCACAGGCTTTGGATTGGATTCGTGACTCATGATTCATAATGCACAATAACAAACCTCAGTACTTGGCTAAAATGTATCACTAAACATATATATTTTGCTTAGTTGAGTACACTTTATTCTGGGTCCAGAAATAAAGTACACTCAATAGACATACAGCAAAGAATTTGCACCATTTGGTGAAGAGTTTGATTTTCAAAATAAATTACATCATTATAATTGTATTTGTTTACAAAGTGTATTAACCAATCCCAGGTAGTGATTCTAATTCAATAATCAAATAACAATGATGAATTAACTGCCTACTATGGGCTAGGCCCCTTACTAGACACCAGGAATAGAAAAACAAAGAAACAATTGTTCATCTCAAAGATCTCACGTTGTAATGCAGAATTGAACGAGTAATATATAAATATAAAAAGAATAAGTAAAGAGAAAATAAATGTAAATAAATCCAAAGTAGTTAAAAGCAAGGTAGATTGAGAGAGACAGCATTAGTTATTGAGTCCATAAAAAAGGAACATGCCAAACTTGATGCTTGACTTGGGTCCGGAAGGGAAAGATGCAATCCATGAAGTGAGGGTGAGAAGGGAAAATGGGATGGCTAATACAAAGGCTTAGAATGCTGTGTGTGAGGTTCAGATAGAAAACAAATTTGCCTGGATTGCAGAGTGCTTGTGATTGGGTTCAGATATTTTACTAGAATTTTTACTAGATTTTTACTAGAATTCAATTCATCCATGAAATCTGAAGCAAAAATATATCACAGAATTTCTGAGTTGGAAGGAATCTCAGCGGTGGCGGTGGCAGTGGGCGGGGCGGGGGGGGGGGAAGAGGAACAAACCTGGTAACACTCATCCCACTTCTGCTCAAAGACATCTGATGACCAGAACCTACTACCTCCCAAAGAGCCCAAGGTATATATGTATGTACCTTGTAATGGTTAGCAATTAGATAGTTCGCCCTAGCAAATAATATGTAGAATAGTAACTAAAATAAGTATGGGCTATGAATTTCCTTTTTCTATATAATTTGTCTAAATATAACATTATAGAATGATAGCTAGCTTTAAGATTTCAAAAGTAATTTATTTAAATTATCTTTTTTAATCCTTAGGACAACCCTGTGAATCAATTTTTTTTTATCTGCATTTTATAGGAAGGTAAGCTGAGGCAGGGTTTACATGACTTATAAATGGTCACATAGTCAGTAGTTTTCCAAGGGAGGATTTGAACTCAGGTCTTCCTCAATCTACATCTTTTGTTATATCCACTGCACCCCAATGACTCTGAGAATGCTTTATGCATATTATAAATTTGAAAAGTGAATATGTCTCTGGTTTTATTGACCATTATGTATTCATCAAAAAGAGCTGGAAGCCGTTTTCCAATTATATCTAACTGAATTACAACATTCAAAGAGCAGGTGAGAGACTAAAGAAATCTGCATGTGACAGGGAGGAAGAAAATAGCAAGTTCTATTTCTTCATACCTCCCTCACCTTCAACTGTTCCAGAGAATGTTTATTTCTACATATGGTGGTGTTAGTGAAGCTTTCATCATAGTGTTTAAAATCTATTTTGGTCTTATCTCTTTTGAAATTTAAGTCTCCAAAGGCCAACTTCTGGGTTTTTTTTTTTAAATAAGCTGCCATCTGTTTATTTTCCAAATTAGAACAACAAAAAAGTCTATTGCTTCAGTGGGAAAAACTGAGGCTATGTCAACACAGACCATATCAATCCATGTGACTAGCTTCTTACTAGCCATCTGTTTATATTCATTGGTTCTTTGACCAAGTTAATTGGTCAGTTCATTGAAAACAGTTTATTCCAACTTAACAACTCTTTCTTGAGTTCTTAATTCTTTTTATGGCATCACATCAAGTATTTAAGGCTAATGGGGAGTGTCACATGTGCAGAATACCTCACTGGTGCACTGCTGGTGCCACACTTGGGAGAAGCTGGGAAATGCTTCTGGGAAAGTGCCATGATGTGTAATGGGAATGTCTTGGAGAGACATTGGAACACAGATAGACATTATATAATTCTTTCTGATTGGCCAGCCAGGTATTGAATGTCTCCACAGTCACAGTGCCTTCTATTCACCAGGTGGTTAGCCAACTGGAACCAGTTAAAGGATATCTATAACCATGTGTGGTGGTGAACACTTCTAATTCCTGCAAACCTACCATGTTGATCAGTAGTGGGATGAGGCCTGTAAGTGGCTACTATACTTCCAGCCTAGGTGAGGAGAATGAAAGAAAAGGAAGGAAGGAAGGAGAGAGGGAGGAATGGACGGATGGATCCAGTGACTCTTCAAGGCACTTTTTATTATACTTCATCACATTCCCTCAAAAGCAGGCTCTTGCCTCTCCCAGTTAGCAAATTTGAATCAATTGAGCACTGCTGATGGCTTCTGTGTCCTGTTAACTATTATACAAACAGGACACATAGGTGTTCTGCTTCTCAAGGAGCAACTAATTAATTTAATTCAACTCAACACATATTATGGTGCTAGAAAGAAGGTTAGATCTGGGCTCAAAATTCTGATTCAGCTACTTGAAGTCTACATGATTTGGGGCAAGACATTGAATCTAAGTGTTAGCAATCTCATTTGTAAAGTGGGGTTGGGGTCCACTAGATAACTTTTATTTTCCTTCTAGTGCTAATCTACACTTAATTGATTTAGAGCTATTAAATATTTATGATCCACAAGGAAGCATGGCACAGTAAATAATATACTAGCTGAGTTAGGAAGACTTGGGTTCAAAGCCCATCTCCGACACTGTGAGCACTGAAGAAGTCCCTTAACCTCCAGGCACCTTGTCAGGCAATTCAATATGATTTGTCTTCTAAGTCATATATGGATTACAATCTGCAACCACAGCAGTACCTGCCTTTGAGATTGCCTCCAATTTACCTTATCAGTATCTTTAGTTACATAGTTGTTTGCAAATAATCTCCCCAAATAGAATATAAGCTTCTTAAGGACATGCCTTTTTCCTTTTTTTTTTTTTTGTATCTTTAGTACTTAACATAATACCTGCCACATTTTGAGTGCTTGAAGATGAATGCTATCCTGACTTGACTTCATACTGCAAGGTTCCCATGTTGAGTAAATCATAGGTTCTTTGTGTATTCAGGTATGCTGTGGTAAGGGATCAGGTTGCATGCATAGACATCTCTTTAATGGATACAGAAAAGTGTCATATACTTTTAAGATCTTTCATGTTAGTTCCTTTTAGTAAAGGATGCATATACTATTAGGATCATAGATTTAGAACTAAAAGGAACAACTGAGGACACCTCATCCAAACTCCTCATTTTATGAGCCTGAGGTACAGACAGTTTAATTTTCTTGGTCAAAATCATACAGGCAATAAGTAGTAGATTTGGGATTCAAACATTCCTCCTTCTATTATAAATATAGATCTTTGCCCTTCATACCTTGTACTACGTGACTTCTAAGATTTCATGTTCAAGATAACCTGTAAGTATTATGGATTGGTGATAATCTTTGGTTTCAAGGTAGTATTTGTCTAAATAAGAAATATTTTCCTAGTCATACAAAATCCCCCCAAATGTGAATCGTATATAATACCCATTTCATTAAATGTGTGTGTAAATTATATGTAATGCTAATATTGAATAAATCCATACATTCAAATCAAGTTAAAACCCTAAATTCTCCATCAGATAGTATGCTCAGCTATTCAAAGAATAATCCTTAGCCTTCTCCCTTATCATTTTTTTGATGTAGCTTCACTAAAGTTTTCTATAAATGTCTTCCAGTGATTTACATGATTAGCCTCATTTCGTTCCTTCCAAGGACATGTCTGTTCTATTTTTTTTTCAGGACATATAGGTAAATATCAAACACTTCAAAGTAAATAACCTCTTTAAATTTCCTCATAGTAGCAGCAGAATTATGGAGTGTTGATGAGACAGATGTGTTTCTTAAGAGCTCATTGACTTAGTAATCGAGTACAGAAAATTGTTTAAACATCTGCTCTTTATGTAGGGCTTGGGTGGGATAGGATCTGCATAGTTTCAACAGTAATTTTTTTTCTCATTCTCATACTAATTTGGAAAAAAAATCCACATTTCTCTGTTCCCTTCTGCTGAATGAACCAAATTTAATTTCATTTTGTCAAGTCAAAAAAGAAAGAGCTAGAAAATCTAGGTATATTTTACAATTTGCCATGGCCTCACAGCTGGTGAAACATAGCTAGGGACAAAATCTCTATCTCCCTTCTGTTGAGAAGGCATTATACATGGAAAACTGTCTTTTAAAGAAAACTATCATGATGGAATACTACTGTGCTATAAGAAATAATGAGCTTGCAGAAAAGATGGTGACCTACATTGGTGGAGGAAGTTTCCTTATCTTAGAGGACTATAAGCCAAAGAAATCACAGGTGTTGGCCCTAAAAAAAATAGCTCAATGATTTTAGAAAAACGTGGATAGACTTGCGTGAAATAATGAAGAGCAAAATGAGTAGAACCAAGAGAACACTGTATACAGTAATAGCAATATTGTTTTAAGAATAACTTTGAGTGACTAAGTCATTTTGACTATTATAAATGCCCAAATTAGCTACAAAGTACCTATGAAGGAAGGCACTATCTGTATCCAGAGAAAGAACCTGATAAATACAAGTGTGTATAAAATGATTGTGTGTGTGTGTGTGTGTGTGTGGTGAGAGAGAGAGAGAGAGAGAGAGAGAGAGAGAGGTTGTTGTCCTGTGTTCTTGAAGAGGCCCAAAATCACAACACTATGTTAGAGTCAAGTTACGATGCATCTGACTGTGACTGATCAGACCAATATGAGCTTGGAACGCTCTACTACAGGTCAGGCATGAATAGTCCATGTGAACATTTGGGGTAGATTTTCTAAATTTGTGCATCTCGAATTTCTTTTGAGTTACTTCAATTCTGTTTTGCTCATACAGCACAGCACCTTCTCTAATAACGGCACTCCATGTTGGGCAGTCCTGTGCCCAGGACTGTGTCTCCCATGTCCTGTGTCTCCCATGTCTTAGAATCAATTCCAAAGTTCTTGAGAGTGTCCTTGCATTGCTTCTTCTGACCACCATGTGAGTGCTTACCCTGTGTGAATTCTCAATGAAACAATCTTTTAGGCAAGCATACATTTGGCATTCGAATAATGTGGCCAGCCCATTGTAGTTGCACTCTCTGAAATAGAGTTTGAATGACAGTTTAGTCTGAGAAAGGACCTCAGTGTCTGGTACCTATTCTGCCAGGTGATCTTCAGAATCTTCCTAAGACAATTCAAATGGAAGCAATTCAAGTTCCTAGCATGGCAATATATACTGTCCAGATTTCACAGGCATACAACAATGAGGTCAGCACAACAGCTCTTTAGATCTTCAGTTTGGTAGTCAGTCTAATACCTCTTCTCTCCCACACTTGCCTTCAGAACCTCCCAAACACTGAGCTAGTTCTGGCAGTGCTTGAGTCAACTTCATTATCAATGTGTACATCCCTGGAAAATACACTACCAAGGCATCAGGACTATAAAATAAAAGATATCAAAACAGATATAGTCACATTTTAACCACATTAGGTATAATGGAGGGCTCACCCTTACTAGATGTATGACTGGGCAAGTCACTTAATTTTTCAGTGTTCTAGAAAACTCAAGAGTTTTAAAGATGCAGACAAGGTGATGATCTGAAGATTTCTCATGGGTATTCTCTATACCAATGAAATAACAGGTTCTGTCCCATCTACTCCCTATCTCGGTTGCTTTCACTGAATGTAAACTTTGTATGTATAGAATGATTTAATATGTGTGTGTGTACACACACACCCACATAATAGTCATGGGAGTGGAGAAAAAAGGGGAAAAAAGAAAGTTGTGTGATAACTTTATTATATATTTTTAAAAAGGAAAAGCAAATTGTACATAATAGAGTTGCATTTCATGTACAATCATCTTTTTTAAAAAATTCTACTATGTTATGGAAATGTTTGTTTTATTTCATAAATTAAAAGTAAAAAAAAATTTAAAAATAATGTAAACTTCTTGAAGGCAAAAAATTGTAATTTTGACTTTCTTTTTATTTCTAGCACTTAGCCCAGTATCTAGCACATAGTATGCACTTAATGATACTTAATTGTTTATATGTCTATATATTACCACAGTTTATATGACTATTAAAGGGAATCCAGAAATGACCGTTGTTTTTTGATTTGTTTTTTTTTTTTTTTTGGTCTACCTCATATGTCATATGTCTTTCAAGTCTTCATCTGAGATCTGGCTCTTCTGCAGTTGCTGATTTTTAAGGAGGCAGAAAAGAAAAACTCACTGACATTGAAGGATTTCCCTTTTCCCTTGAAGATTTTTAGAACTATATATGTCTTGTTACTTTGTAAACATGTGGATTGTGATGCTTCAAAATATTCCTCTCCTCTTTCCGTTCCTTTAAAGGCCCATGTCCCTTGACAAAGCTGTAGCCTTAAGCTGACCACTTTAAAGTAAATTATACTGAAATATTTACTTGGAAATTTGGTCAGGCAAGAAATATAGTAGGTTTTTTATACTAATTTAGTTTAACCACAGTTTATTGTATTTTTCTACTGGGATAACACCCTTACCTATGAATGTTAATTTAAATGAAAGTATACAAGTGGTAAAAAAAAAAAATGTAATAGCTAGATATATTGACAGGGTTACTATTCTTTTCTCCTAAGTTTGATATAAGAAAAAGGCAATTGATAGTGACAGAATTGTGTTCTTTTGAGATTGTCTATACACACCTCATATGTTTTAAGATAAATATATTTTGTCTATTTTTTTTTACTTTTAATTCCCCTCAGTTTTATTTATTTTGGCTTAGTTTGATAACAATGATTATGTATTCCAAAGATAAATAGTTTTAATCATCATAGAGTATATGGTTCTTTTTTCTCTCTCCTTGTCTCCCTGAAATTTATTCAAATTTTAGGACATAAGAGAAAGAGAGGACAAATATTTTATGGCATTTTATATAGAAGAAAAATAAAACCCTCTGTTTCAGTGCTAAGTTCAAGATAAGCTCACACATACATGTCCTTTGAAGCATGCTTCTCTCTGCTTTATGCTGGGAATCCCAAGGGAAGAAGTACAACTGTCATGACACCTTTCCTCTACTCTGATCCGTTTAAAGAATTTGCTGTTAATGAAAAAGTGCAAGAACCTTGGGCTATTCCATCAACATATCTATTACCCCCACTTCCTCCCTGTCAGCTAGCAAGTGGAAAAAATATTCTACTTACATAGACTGTATAACAAAAACAATACTTTGAATAACCACTATTTAAAGAGTGCTTAGGAGTTTTCAAAGTACTTTCACATACATTATCCTACTTGACTGTTGAAACAAGCTTTATCAATAAGATAGGAAAGGGATTTTATTTTTTGCCTGGTTTACAGATAAAGTAATAGATTTGTAGAGGTTAAAGGACATATAGCTAGCAAAGGACAGGACTAGTTATCTCCAAAGTATTTTGCTGCCTGGATCACTGGTCTTAACACTACATTATATAATGGATGATGTCTGCTTTGAAACTTTTTTTCTCTCTTTAGATAAAGTTACTTACCTGTGCATGTTATGCCAAAAAGAAAATGACATGGGGAGAATACAATGAAGAAAGCCTTCATAAATGTCACAATTTTGCCTAGAAATAATGCTGTCTAGAGGAAGCAATTATAAAATTAATCCATCTATCTATTCTCTTAATAGAATTTTTTTTCTTGAGAATAGGAACTGTGTTTTTGTTTTTGTTTTTTTTATATTTGCATCCCCATTGCCTAGAACACTGCGTTTCAGTTTCATATTGAAGAAAGGGCTGTGAATTTGGAATTGCAAGTTTTGGATTCAAATCCAGTTATTTCTTACACTAGCAATATAATCTTACCTAATTTTTTCCCCCTTCTTTGAGTCTTGTTAGACTACCTACTTACTGTTGTTGTGAAAAAAGTGGTTTGTAAATAGTTCTCATAGAAATTGGATTTCATGGGGCAGCTAAGTGACGCAGTGGATAGAGCACCGGCCCTGAAGTCAGGAGGACCTGAGTTCAAATCCGGCCTCAGACCAAACACTTGACACTTACTAGCTGGGTGACCCTGGGCAAGTCACTTAACCCCAACTGCCTTAAAAAAAAAACCAAGAAATTGGATTTCATATTATTTCAACCAGTTATTCATTCATTTATTCAACACACATTTATTAAGCATGTGTTAAGTACCAATTATTGTTTCAGGGGATAGAAAGATAAGAATAAAACTGTCTTCAGGAGTCTACATTATATAACATTATATAAGATGGCACTTCATGAATGTTTGTTGAATTGAATTCATTCATTTATTGTATCAATCAGTCATGAAGCCTCTAGTTACTGAGCACTTTCTATGTGCCAAATGCTATCGCAGGTGCTTAATGAGATACATAAGACATAAGATGTTATCCCTTCTTTACAAGATCTTACGCTCTCTTTGGAAGGATATGAATACGCATAAAATAGTCAAATCACTCTGTGGTAAAATTTTTGACAAAAAAGGAGATATTTGCACTAGTTTACTCAAATGAGATATTATATACAAAACTTTTCAAATCTCATAGCACTATACAATTATTAGCTATTGTTATTATTGTTTGTTGTTATTAATGTTAATTAGGGACAGTGAGTAAAGACTATAGAGAGACCTTAAAGAATTTAATCCTTTGGAATGTATATAGACAGAGGGAAAGGTGAAGAAGATATTTCAGGTCCCAGAAGTAGAATGAGCAAATGCTTGGAATTGACATATTCAGGAGATAATGAGGTGATCAGGCTGGATAGAGCAATAGGTTGCTATTGTGGAATAGTTAAATATAAAACATTGTATATATAGGGTGGGATCAGATTGTATCTGGAATTCAAAGATGGGCAAATTTGCAATAAGAAACAAAAATATTTAAGAAATGAGTAAAACGAAGGCCAGACTTATTTTCAAATTTTCCCATCTTAAATGCATATATAAGGGCAGGTAGGTGGCATAGTGAATAGAATGCCAGGTCTGGAAGCCTTGAATTCAAATCCAGCCTCAGACATTCAGGAGCTGTGTGACTCTGGGCAAATAATTTAACCCTGTTTGCCTCAGTTTCCTCACCTACAAAATGAGCTGAAGAAGGAAATGGTAAGCCACTTCAATATTATTGCAAACAAAACCCTAAATGGAGTCATGAAGAGTTGGACATGATTTGAACACCATAACCACCAAATACATATATGATAATCAGATAACAGATTAAGAAATCACATGTAGAATAGAATGTATGCATTTTGCACTCCTCACTTCCTCTTACAAATAATTGTGCTGAAACATTTGAAGAAAGCAAATTGGGAATCCTATTCTGGGAGTGTGATCTTTGGAATCATATGGTAGTTATGTATACTTAATAAAGAGAATTTCAGGTGATAGAGAGGTTAAAAATGCTTTTGAAGGCAGTTTGTGAATAAAGAAAATATTTACAAGGAAGTAAATGTAAGTATACAAGAATATCTGATTAGGGGTCTCAGGAGATCATTTAGTTCACTTCCTCCTTATCTTTGGGGATAAACTGGACTTAAGTTATGGAAAATTGGCAAGTTCCAATTATTCCCTTTAAAATTCCTTCAGGTAAGGTAATATAATATTACTACTCAAAAACATTCCTATGTCAACAAATAATGGGAAAGAGTTATTGTTCTCTTCATTTTTATTATCATTAGCCTATAGCACAGCAATAGCAAAAGTGGGGCAATAAACACTGTTGGCATCTTCTATCCCCTTTTGGGGCCCACCTGTTTGTACTCAGTACCATTAAACTATCCCCTGCTTTCCTGGTGATGCTCAGATCCCTCTTTCCTCTTACCCCTTCACTGATGACCTTAATAATAGTAATTAATTATTATTTCTATTACTATTACTATCATGATTATAATTTATATAGTAGTCAAGGTGTGTAAATCACTACAAAATAATGATGTTCATAATGGTAATAATATCTTATTAAAGAGCTATTATTAGATATATCTCTATGCAAAGCAAATTTGTAATATCTATGCAAGATAGTAGAGCCTATTTCTAAAAACTCAGGAAGGAAATGATTAAAAAGTTAAAAAATACAAAATATTGAACAAATCAGAAGAGATTCTAAATGAAAAAGATAATTCTGAATTGTATAGATCATGTCACGTGAAATTAAATTATCTGGGGTTCCAAAGAGTCAATGTTTTAGGAAGAAGCTTGGTCTTTTAATATGATAACTAAAAAGAAAATAAATTAAATCAAGTGTGACTGAGACAAATGAAATAATGCTGATATTATTCAATATCTTCTTAAAATGTAAATCTAATCCAAGATGTTAAAAGCCATGAGTTTGAATCCCAATAACATCAGGACTCATTCAAATCATATCTTTCCCTTCCCTACCACCAATTTACATTCCAACAAAAATATTAGGGTTATCTTTATTGAAACAATAAAGATAGTCAAGGTAGAATCACAAAATTTAGCTAATTCTTATATAATTTAAAGAAGCTGGATAAATATTCAGCTGTTCTTAGATGTGAAAAATATACAAATATGTATGTATAAATCTTATGTATAAATAAGAAAGGAAATTGAGGCAAATTTTATTTAAAGAACTCCCATACCATCTCTGAACATTTTCTGTTCTACCCATGTATCCTATGAACACACACTGCCTTTACATCACAGAGAAATTTCAATTCCCTCTCCCCCCAACCTACACCCACCTCTAGCCATTTGTAGATAGCTCCCACATAGGTGTTTTCTTCATCCTAAAAATCAGAACTCCAATGCTCCATGCTTCTTTTCCTAAAACCCTTTGAGATTATTGGTTCATTAATCTGATAAACCAATCTTAGCTAAGGACTTAATGGCTGATAATGGCTTTCAGATTATATTTATATTTTAACAGGTAAATGCCTTTTCCCAAATGAGGCAAATTAGGTGGAACTTTTTGACAGTGCAGCCAGACCTGTTGAGTAGATATCTAAGGGCAGGAAAGGTTCCTAAATCACTCTACTTGAGAGGTTGCCAAATTGGCCTATGAATAAGACTAGCTGTCTTGGTTAAACACCTATTATCTATGTTAAATGTGGAGGGTTTACACATATAGGACGGTCAATTGATCAGTCAATCAGTCAACAAGCAGTTAGTAAGCAGCTATTTGTATCTGGCATTGTGATATGCCCTGTAAAGGACAACAAACAAAAAAAAAAACAAACAAAAAAAAAGAGAAATTAGCATTTGCCCTCAAGAAGTTTACAGTCTTTCATCTGGAGCTGGTCTAAATAAATAAATATGCAAAGATATGTGTGTATATATACACATACACACATATACATACATATATACACATATACTGTATGCATATATGTATAGTATAGAAATTGTATATATATGAAATATGTATATATCATACATTTATACAGATGTATGTATACACACATATGTATATACAATCGTTTCAATATTATTTTGAGGTATAAGCACTATGAGCTTGAAGGAGCCTGGAAATATTTACATATATGTAATTCCACTTAAGAAATACATTTTAGGTGTGGAAGATAACCAGGGCAAACGCACTGTGAAAAGAGATGGAGAGCCAGTTATGAGTAGGAGCAAGAGGCTAGTTTGCCTGGATTGGAGTGTGAGTGAAAGGGAATACAATTCATTATAGCTGGAAAGGTAGTTTGGAGCCATGTTATGGAGAGTTTTAAATACAGAGAAGATCATAGTTGATGCTAGAACTAGGTGGCACTGGAGTTTGTTGAGAATTAGAGAGACATAGAACTCTACTTTGAGATAATTATTTTTGCAGTTTTATGGAGGATGAATGAGAAGGAACATGTTTACAGGCAACAAGAGAAAACTAGTAGATAGGGAAAAACTGAAGATTATGGAGAGAGGTCGAGGAAAATTGTGTGTGGGAAGGGATGGTGGGCAAATGTATTTCTTTGCTTATGGTCACAGGTTCTTTGTACTCTTGAGAGAGCAATAATATTACTGTATTGCTTTAAAGAGCATAGACAAGGGGCAGCTAGGTGACACAGTGGATAGAGCACTGGCCCTGGATTCAGGAGGACCTTAGTTCAAATGCGGCCTCAGACACATAACACTTATTAGCTGTGTGACCCTGGGCAAGTCACTTTGCCCCATTGCCTAGTCAAAAAAAAGAAGAAGAAGAAGTGCATAGACAAAACCAGGTGAGTTTCATATTTATTTTTATTACATTTTATATTTTATTATATTTTATATTATTTTTCATATTACTTTCATGATATTTCGATGATTCTTTATGGTCTCTTCTATGATGTTTTGTGATCAGCAGGGTGATAACACATCTTGATTTATAACCATCAATGTTAGAAGAGGCATGAGACTAAATAGATGTGATAATTCATGTTGTTTTTTTTTTTTAAGTTGAAGCTGATCATTTAAAAATGGGTCCTTTCAGTATAATCTTTGCAGATTTTTTTTTCACATTTTGTTCAGCTACACTTGACTTTCATTCAAGTGCCATAGTCAGCAGACAAACCTTTTAAGTGCTAAGGATGTGTTGTTATAAATAACAAGGTGATTAGAATAAAGACAATTCACTATAAATGGGAGTTGAACATTGCACCATTGAGACTGTGAGATAGATTCCCTTATAAAGAGGGTGACTTCTATTTAAGAAATATTTCTCTTGATAGTTTCTGTGATCTTCTTTCATTTTATTGTTTCCATTTTCTCATTGGAAATGAGGGTTGCCTGCTGAGAGGCTAAGATAATGTGACACATCTGTGTAATGTTTAGGTGTTCTTTGAGAATTAGAGGAGGCTCAACCTCCTTAAATTAATTAGTATTGTGTCTTTTGTTTCTCTCTTTCCATAAGTGTCTCTGATAATAGCCTTTTATTCTTCAATTCTAGTCCTCAAACTAATTTAGATCTGAGGAAAACAACTTCACTCACATAACTTAGGACCCCAAATGTAAAGCCAACATTCCCATCCTTTGGGAAAGAAATTACAATTATCATAGAAATTAATGCATGGACAGGGAACATGCAAATGTAAATAAAATTGCAATTCAAAACATCACTCTTCTTCCTCCATCATTCTTCTGTTTTTATTATATTAAACGAGAACTATAGATAACAATGAAATGGTCATAACTAGAATGAGCACAGCATTAAAATGGGCATTGATTATTATAAGGAAATGTCTGATTTATCTATGGTCAAGTCAGATGAAAACTCTTGTGAAAAATCTAATGTAGAAGAATATAAAGAAGAGTGAGAAATATTTTATCATATGCTTCCAGGGAACCTTTAATCAGTGGAAAGCAGATATCTCTAAAAAACTTGATTTTTGTTTGGCACTTCTTACAGAATTTCAGTATGGTCTGAATGTGGTAAATAATCATTTTATACATATGTTAAGTGAATTGTGGCATCATACCACTGTATCTAAGTTTTAAGGAAGCAGTGATTGCAGCAAATGAACCATCTTGTTGAGAATGGCGAATTTATATCAAAGTAATAGATGACTAGAGGCAGCATTCTAAAAGTAGCCTATATATTTAGTGAAATTCATGTTATTACCCAGCAGGAGAATATATTCAGCAACCATTTGTGCTCCCCAATTTTGCCTCAGTTCAAGCTGATCTGAACTCCCAGTACTTTACATCATTTTTCATTTCTCTATTCCTTTTCTGTTTAATGGAACTGAGCTAAGGCCTATTCCTTCAAAAAGAATTTTTACCTTTCACACCATACTATAATGGAAGGTCTCAATCAAAAGTGACAGAAAGGTGAAATAAAGAATCACTTGATGCTTAAAATAAAATTTTTGATTGTAAAAAAAAATAAATATACAATGTTAATTTCTATGTAATATTATATGGAACTTGTAAAAATGCAGATATATGTTATCTATATAGTCACTGTCTATGCATGTCTATTTCTTATGTCTCCAGTGTAAAGAATTGTTCTTATAAAAAGTTATTTAGTATACTAGTTTGCTATATATACTTAGAAAAAGAAATCACTTATTGACTTTTTAAGCTTTTGCTATTTTACCAATTTCCTCTTTTCTTCTAAAATTGTCCATAGTGAAAGTGAAGCTAGTGTTCAGTTTCCAACTCTGTGAAAGATATTCTTGCTTCTTATTTGTCTTCTACCAGTAGATGGCACTAGACAAGTAGCAAAGCCTTGTCATAATGAGATTCTCAGGCCACATGCTTTGCATCAAAATGTAAACCTCTTTGCATTTTAATTCACGTTGAAAGTAAAACCCATGATAAATTATTCATTGTGGAGGGGGTGTGAGAGGTCATTTGCCAATGTTTTTAAAATAAATAAAAAAAAACCTGTTGAGTATTCCAAAAATAAATTGTACTTTAATAATCAGTGGGAGGGAGATAATGAGCTAGTGAGTTTCCAGATACTTTTTATATAACATGTGATCTTAAAAAAAATCCTGATGATCCCTATATTTCTCATTTTTGAAAAATTCAGAAGTCATTGTATAACAAAGAAACCAGAAAGTGTGAAGATCCCTAGTAATGAACATTAGCATTTTATTCTGAAAAAAGAAGGAAAAGAAGTTGATCTATGAATCTTTGATACTATAGAAAGTATTTCTAATGAATGAATGAAAGAAAAAGAAAAATTTCTTTAAATATTTATCACCAAAGTCCAAAAAAGGAAAGACAAGTATGTAAACAAAACTTTTTTTTTTTTTATAGAAGAGAAAAGGCTATTGAGAAGGGGATTAAGATAAACTGGCCAATACTGGTACTATCATATTAAATGATACCTATATGTATATACACATATATATGACTACATACATATAAATACATATGACTATGTATAACAAGCTGCACAGATATTATATATTTTTGTGTTATAAATGAGTATACCATATATGTATGTATCTATGTACACGCATATAAGCAGCTTGTAATATGTTCACAGTATCATATACAATGTGGAAAAGTTTATATTTGTTGATGATTTTTTAGTTCATATTTTAATACAATTTAACATAGCCTCAGAAAATATTTCAAGAAGCTAGATTATGCAGGTATACATTATGTATGTAATTTATTTCAGTTATTTATGTGTAAAAAGTGAGTACTCTCATCAAATCAGCAAAATAATTCATAAGTATTGTTCTTGGGACTGAAAGTCCTTCTGTGCTAGACCTTTTCCCTTCCACATTATTTTTATTATTTATTAATAAAAACAATTCTTTGGTTATAAAACCATAGATAAAATATGTAACACCAATATTTAGTCATTCAGGATTAATTCTTGAAATTTATTTCATAATTTTCTTACTGACAGTTGCCACTTCTATAATATCCTTTGTTATTTATAGGCACAGAATGGTGAAATGGAAAATAAAACAGTATGCTCATCAACAAGTTAATTCTTTCTTCAGGCTCTTAATTTTCTTTGTGTTTTTGAGATGCTGATTATTAGAAATATTATTAGAAATAATAGTATATGCATGTTTTAAATGTGATCTTTGGGATTTTAGCATTAGCTCTTTCAAGGAAAAGGCTAAGGATGAAATAACATTTATTTTAAATTCCAGAAGATTAGGTGGTTATAAGTAAAGTTGTTTTTATTTTCCAATACATGCTACACAGTCCCCTGCTCAACAATCTAATTCCTAACAATTTTGGTCAATTATTCCAATCTTCCCATGCTACCATTCACATTTTTCCATAAATTGGCCTTACTGTATCTATCAAATCTTAACAACCACAAATTATCATCACATGCTTTTTGCTCCAGCAGGATTTTTATATCCACTACACAAAATATGCACATTCACTCATGCCTCTGGACTTTTGTTTATTCCTCATATGCAATATATTCTTTATCTGCAATGGATACCACTTTTATTCCAAATCTTAAACATTCTTCAAGGTTTATTTCATGTCCAAACTTCTCCAGTTACAGAAGATAGCAGAAGGCTATTGAGAAGGGGATTGAGGGAAACAGACCAATATTTGTACTATCATATTAAATTATACCTATATATGTACACACATATATATGGCTATACATATGTGTGTATATACACAATTACATATACACGTATTACAAGCTGTATATATATATATATATATGTTCATGAAAGTCTTCTCAACTACTTCAGTCTCAATTATTCCCTATAATGACAACTTATACTTATTGATTATAAAACACATGTTCACACTTAATTCTGTTAATTATGCCTATGTAGTAATATGAATTTTTTAAATTAACATACCAAATTTTGTGTATGTTTACCTACTAAGGTGGTCAACTTCGGTAAAAATCTTGGAATTTCAGAGTCAAATGAAAGGCCATTTCAGAGTCTATTTATTCCAATTCATATTTAAACAAGAATCTTCTCTACAATATCACCAAGCGGGATCAAATAGTCTTTGAATAAAGACATAATGAAGAGGAAAACCATTAGTTCTTGAGGAAGTCTTTCTTATTTTTAAATGGCTCAGATTATTAGGTCTCCTCCAGCCCTCCTTATAATGAATTAAAGTCCACTTCTCTGAAATGTCCACATATTGTTCTTACTTTTGCATTCTGGGTCCCAAAACAAATTTAATCCTTCTTCCACAGGGCAATCCTGCCATTTCTAAATTAATGTAATACATCTCTAATTGTAGAATATTCATAGGATATTTGAAGAGGCAGTTTGGAGGGTAGGGCAGTCTCTAAAATATGCTACTCGTGGGTTATCCACTCTCTGCACCTAAGAAAAATCGTTCAGTAATTTATAATTCTATAGAAATACGGAATAACTCACAGATCAAGTTTTGATATTCTCCTGTTCTTAAAATCCATGGGCCTGTACTTTTGTAAAAAGCTAATACATGATGGTCCATAGGGTATTCCTATTTTAATACATAATGCCTATATTTAAGAGGTAATATTATATAAATATTGTAAAGTTCTTTCTTCTTTGCTATCTGTTGATCTTTTTTTCCTGCTCAGATTTTGTTTTGTAACTTTGTCAAAGATGCTTTAGTTTGGCACTCTTTTAAAAGAACCTGTCTTCTGTTACATTGAATTCCAGTTCTCAGGCTATTCCACTATTTATGAAACCAGTCTTGGCATAGCTTGCCCATTTATTTCAGCAATTTCAATAAACAGTGAGGAGCCATACATAACTTATTGAGCTGCAGTATGATAGTGAAAACTAAGCAATGGATTGGTTATGTAACAGTCTGATTTACAAATAAAATATCCAGAGTGCAATTTCTGGACAAGAATGTTTCCGCTATCATACTAAGCTAAACAGACTTGTCTATCATCTTACTAGGCATTTGGACTTCAACAGCCTTTACAATAATGTGCTATGATTAAAATATAGAAATTGATCAATTTTTATTAGACTGTAGGCTGGCATTTTCTCATATATGAAAACAACCATTCAATGAAAAGTCTAATTTATATGATGAATGCAGTGATTGCAAACTGGTTCTGAAGTTCTCACAATATCCTAGGAACTATATGACATTAAAGGTGGCCTTGTAAATAGTTAAATAAAAGATCACAACATTCATTTTTGATTTGCTAATAGACTTTGATCATCCATATGATCATTTTTATGATTTTGCATAGGTTGACATTCTTTTTGATACTTCTTTGGGTTTATAATTTCATTTTTTTAGAGTATCCCTACTACTATTGTAGGGTTTGAACCCTTTAACATTTTCTCATTCTGTGTGATTCTTATTAACATCATTTTATAGGCCCTGTGTCAAGGATCTACCCAAAAGTCTGGAGACTTTCTTCCAATTCCTTTAGTATTTCAAGGATACCAGTCCAGCAAATCAACTGTTCATATGCCTTTCATCTGTCCAACATAACCAGCCTTCCTTTCCTGCTCATATATGCTCCTGATGATATTTTTACACTACTTCTTACATATAAGTCATGCTGCTACACCACCCATACATCCAACATGAGTCTTCACAATGCCCTTGAGTTAGATTAAGGTTTTTATGTATGTATGTATGTATGTTTATTAAGAATTTAAGATACATTTGGAAGTGACAAAAGTGATAGAGCAAGAAAGCTCCTCCTTAGAGGGGGTTCCAACAAGAATAAATGTCTCCAGAGATGCTCAATGGATTTCGGAAAAAGAAAAACATTGAACTCTTGGATACTGAAGGACCACAATGCTTGGAAATGACTGCCAAGATAGTGGATCTCTCAGTCAAAATTGTCCCAGTTAATCAACAAGTTTACACATGCTTTCTATCAAACCATTCTATTAGATTCTTTTCATTACTGGTGATATCTGCATTTTTCCCACTCTATATATTATGCTATTTAGAAGTCAAATATGACGTCTTCTTCAAGGCTATACTGGAAAAGAATTCTTTGGGCAGATATGGATCACTGAGTGTATAAAAATCAGTAGGGAAGGGAATACCTCCAAAGGAAAGAGAAAAGGTGATTGTTCCTGTGTTGTTCAGATTTTAGACCATTTCGCAGTGTAATCTTGTATTTATCTAGACATTTGATTTCATCAGATCTTAACATACTCAGACACTAAGTAAGCCAATTCTATACCACTGAATTCATATGTGAAGTGTATCATCATCAGCATATCAGTCTTCTGGAAACCCTTAACACTTTTTTTTCTCTCCATACAGCCTTAAGTACTTATTGGTAAGAAGGAATATAAGGACCTTTTTGATTTACATTTACTAAAACTTTATCTGAGTTTTATTGCAAGAGCAATTAGAGAAAAAGGAGCTGCTAGGTGGTGCAGTGAATAGGGCACTGGCCCTGGAGTCAGGAGGAACCGAGTTCAAATCTGCCCTTAGAAACTTACTAGCTATATGATCCTGGGCAAGACACAACCCCAATTTTCTCAAAAAAAAATTGGAGAATAAATGTTTTAGGTTCCCCTATGCCACTTTTCAAAATTGTTTTCTCACCTTGGGCTAAATTTATTAAATGGGGGACAAAATAGTATTAGATGGGGAAGGTAGGGCAAATATAATTATGCCCATTTTATATAGAAAGAAAATAGCTGAACTGGGATCTGCCTGATCTCCCAAAGAAAGTCTAATCACACTGGCCCTCTCTGTCTGTGCTCTACCTTTCATGTCCATAGAATGGAGCACTAAGCTAATTGGAAAGCACATGATAATTCAGCAAGGATAGGCTAGAAATGCAAATCAAAAGTACATTCTTTAGTTCATACCATGATACTAAAGGACAGATGAGATCAAAGCTATTTTTAGGTTGACACCACAAAGTAGAATGTCTTAGAAGTTCTTGATAAATAGCTAATAAAGTGGTCCTATTGCTGTTATTGTTGTTGTTTATCCTTCATTCTAGTTTGACTTTCCACCGACTCCACCATTTTCCATCTCTCTATGACTCCTTCAAACATTCAGTTTCATATTTTTGACTAATCAATATCTTAAGAGGCCTAAAAAAACAAAGCTTTGACTATAAATGGTTTTCTAGTTGATTTTTAGTTTATCCATTCTTCAGTACTAATTTTTTTGAGAAAGCTATTTAAAGTATTATAGGACAAATTTTAAAAGTAATGTAACAGTTTTAATTTATGAAAAGTTATAACTCAAGGGCATTGTGAAGGTTCATGTTGGATGTCAACATTGAGGACTTTGAATTATTTAAAAAATAAATAAATGAAAGCTTGCAGCACTTTCTCAACATAACCCAAATACATTTTCCCCAGCCCTTGGACACTGTACACTTTGCAAATCAAATCAGTGATAAGAACTTAACAAATGTTGGCACAGAAATTCAAGAATCCTTAAGCCCAGTATTGCTTCATTTTAACATTTATAAAATAAAAGGATATGGTAGTAGATAAAAGAATAAAGATCACTATAAAAAAAGGAAACAGGGATTAAAATATTTAACTGAAGTATCAATGAAGCCCTATCTTTCCACCTCAGGAATTATTATTTTGAGTGTAGGTATATAACAAAAAGAGAGAAAATATATGAAGATAACCAATTTTTTTTTCCCTTTACTACCCCCAACTTCACATCAATGCTCACATTTGCAATGTAATTATTAGCTCAGTTCCTCAGAGGTTGAGAACTGAACCATAACATTTAATACAACACTGGAAACTGATATAATAGTGCTACACCAAGCAGTGAATAATATGGAATAACCATGTGCTATAATATTTTGGTTTACAGTGATTTCCCTGTTGGTCACAGATACATGGTTTCTGATATAATTCTGTGACTCCAACCATATTTGTTAAAATAGAGATCTAAAAGTAAGTTGGCACTTTAAATAGTGTGGCTAGAGCTTTTAGCTATGAAAATTAATTGATATACATTTTTTGTGTATTCATTTATAGTGACTCTTTAGAAACACAGGATTTAGTGTTAAAAGAGATCTCAGATTTTTCTAGCCCAACTCCATAATATGTGCAAAAGTGAATTAAAAATATAGTATCAACATGTTACTGATTGGCTAATTTCTAAAAATACTATTTTTCTTACACTTATTGAAATAACAACAGAAATCATTAAAATTACATGAAATCAAAGTTGCCATTCAACATCCCTGGTTGAAATGAATATTTCCTAAGTACACCTTGCAAAACAATTTTTAAAAAATGCAATAATGATCATTCATACTCTTACACAATGCGTTAAGTTTTACAAGGCAGTTGCAGGTGCCAGTATACAAAGCATTTTTGTTTCCTTTATTCTAGGTAGGGGACACTAGGTGGCACAGTGAATAGAGTACAGGCCCTGAAGTCAGGAAGTATCATCTTCCTAAATTAAAATCTCAGATACTTCGTAGCTGTGTGACCCTGGGCAAGTCACTTGACCCTGTTTTCCTCAGTTTCCTCATCTGTAAAATGATCTAGAGAAGGAAATGGCAAATCATTCCAGCATCTTTGCCAAGAAAACTCCAAATGGAGACATAACATGGTGACTGAACAACACCAACAAAACCTGCTAGGTATTGTGCTAAGCACTGGAGAAACAAAGAAAGACAAATATATAATTCCTGCCTTCAAGGAGATCATTTTCTAAGAGGGGAGGTAATGTGAAACAACTGTACATACAAGATTTACATAATATAAATGCAAAGTAATCTCAGAAGGAAGCAACCAGGGCAGGGCAGTGAGAAAGGCTAGCTATCAGTGGATATTATATTAAGAATTGAGAATTGCTCAAACAAGGTCTTAAGAGTTCTAATGGCATTTATAGTGTTCTCTAAAGCATATCATTTCTTGACTGCCACTAATCAGTTGTGTGATCTTGGAGAAATCACAAAGACTATAAATCATAGTTTTCTTATAATCAGAGGGTTGAACTGGGGACCTTCAAAGTTTTAATCTTTTATGAATCCATGTTCCTAAATTTGGAAGAAAAAAGATTATTAAACATCTGTGTTTTGCTCCTTTATCAATGAGAAGGATAGCAAACAAGCTCTCTGGAAGGACTTGGATGATGGGGCTTTGGCTACCAGCTTTATTACCATCTCCCTCAAGGGCTTAGAGATCCAATGAAGACAATAGGGAAGACTATGAACCTTAAGTGGAATCTTAGTTACTTTTAAAGATGTTTGTGGTTGAACACGTAAGTGTGCTGGAAAACTAGATTCATGTATTCACACATATTGAAATAGTCATCTAAGTTAGATGCAGCGTGGAATAGTGGATAGAGATTTTGAAGCCAGGCCAAAATGGTTGTGAGTCCCACCAGGAAAACATGCTGTTTCTATGACCTTGGGGAAAAAACACCCTCTCAGTACTCCAGGCAACTCTGAAATATTTTAAGTTTTGGAAAGGATGCTCACTTGCACTGATAAAGGAGGATTCTTCATCCAAGATTTTACTATACCAGTGAAATCACAGATCCCTTTTCCTCTCCCTCTCTTCTTCCCTCTCCTGCTTTTCTTCCCTCTCTGTCTCCCTTATAAGACTGAATATGTTTTGACACAGAGACATAACTAAAGAGTTAAAATTTCTCCAATACATGTCCAGGTACCAATTATTTCATACCTAAGATTTAATACCAAAACTGCAAGAAATCATGACAATGTAGTTACACAGACTCTTTGCACTGAACCTTCAAATAAACATTTGCTTTAGTGTTCCATATATCATAGTTCTGTTTTAAAAAAAAAAAAGCAATTGGGAAATGAGGTGTATAGACCATTAGTGTAGTGTTAAAGATGAGATTTTACATATACATAAGTCAGGGAGTTCCAAGATATAACTCCCCTGGCACCATAAATCTAAATCTAAGACTAAATGTCAACATAATAAAGCTAAGTGCAAGGTGATTCAAAATATTGGCATCTATGCAAGAAGACAAGTTATGGCAGCTTAGGGATTACTGCTTGCAATTTATACACACAAAGAAAAGAAATTCTAAATCAGTTTTGGGTATAGAAGAATGCTGTCTACAGAGAGTTGTTCCCCATATATAGTTTTCCCCCTTAGGACTCTCTAACTTGCATAATGTATATTTAGGTTCTGTATTTTAATGAGAACTTTAAGGCAGTCAAGGACTGGGTGGCTATATATGAGGGGAAAAGTTAATAAAGAGCTGCATGCCAAGACAGACAGATTTGGAAGATTGGATGATCAGGGGATTGAAATTATTTGACTACCAAAAAGTGCTGCAAGGTAACTGAACATAGAGAAAAGCTAAATGATAGATTTAATATTTCTGGATTAATAATGTTGCCATGAATTATGGAAATGAATTGCCTTGGTTACCTGACTGGAGTGAAGGGATCATGTTTCCACTTCCAAACAAAAGAATAGTTTTTGAATTGGCCTAATGTGAGGGGGGAGTTTTGAAGCCCACTGCTTTGAAAGGAAAGGTGATTTAGTAATGCACACAGCACTACAAATTCAAAAAGATGTGCTTGGGAGGTATGTGAAAATAGTCTACACCATGTTTTGCTTATTAATAGCACTCAGTGATGTGTTTTTTGAGAGCAGCATTCCTTAAAATACTTTTAAATTTCATCTTTTAAAATTTTCTTTTTTAATTCTGAACTTAACAATCATGAAAAAATGCAAAATTTCCAATGTGCAAAGAGTAAGAATTATACAAGAAACCATGAATTTCTGTTATGCATATTTTAAGAAGAGTATATATTTATATATGTACTCTTCTTTTACAATAATGTATTAAAATTCTTCTATTTGTGTGCCCTGCATGCTTTCTTTTTTGTTTTCTGGTATACATTAACAAAAAGTTTTGTTTTATGTTTCCTCTTTTTCACTAAGTTTATTCAGCTTTAGAGAAGCTCTATAGAAGCAATACATAGAGAAGCTTATATATCCAATATATATTATTGTGGTGATGAGAATGTTTAATTACTTTTATTGTAATAAGATAAAACCATTCATTTGTTGCCATGGTAGCTAACTCCCTCCACTTCTATCAATGCGTATGCTATTACAATTTAGTTTTTAGTGCGAGAATTATCAACTTAATTTTCTTTTCTTCATAAAAATAGAACTTATACAGTGCTTTTAGGTTTATAAAACATTTCATATATGTTAACTCCTTTGATCCTCACAACAACCCTGTAAGGTAGGTGCTATTATTATTATATTTTACTGAATAATGAAGAAACTGAGGTACAGAGGTTGACTTGTCTTGGATCACATTGCTGGTAATTGTCTGAGACAATACTTGAACTCAGGTCTCCCTGAATCCAAATTCTATACTCTATCCATTGCACTATCTAGATGCCTCTTATACATCTATATACACCAACATTTTACATAGGGGAAAAAAAAAAAACACTGATGAAATTTATAGCAGTAGAATATCACCGAGGAAGAAAATTGATCACTTTTTTAATGTCTCCTGCTTGCTGGCAAAATCCTATTGGATATCATTTTGCCATGACACCGATCTATGAACTGGAACAAAGAATCCAAAAGTCAGAAAATGCAGAGGGAAAGTTTGAAAAGAAAAGAGCAAAGTGTGACTTTGGCAGGAATGTTACTCTGCATAAGTTAAATTAATATTTCCATGGCCACACAGCTCTTACACTGATTTCATAAACTTAGCAGTTTAGTGTGACATAATTCTAGTCTCTTTGAATTAGCAGTGGCAGTTAGATTACTGTTATTGATAGTTCACACAGGCAGAGAACCATTAAGGTGTCATAAACTCAGCAACTTAATATGACATAATACCAACCTTTTAAATTTAGCTGTTGCAGTTAGGATGGATCCCAAGGGTTCCCCTTGTAAATATGTACAGACAGATGCAACTTTCCCCCAAGAATTATCAAATTATTTACATAAGCATTTGCACCCTCTGTATTATGATTCCACTTAAATTTTCAAATTAGTTCTGGCTGTGATAGATAGATAGATGGATAGATATTTCTATATGTTTAAAGAATAAATAGAATTTATCAATTCTGGTTTGTTTGTCCTAGATGCTTAAAATTCAAAGTCTTGAGTTTTATTTCAGCCTACATGAGCTTAATAACTTGAAGCAGATGAAATGTTAAAAGTATTAGGGAACCTTGAAATCTTTTGGTTCCAAACCCTTATATAATGAATAAGAAAATTGGGACTATGTTCAAGGTCCTACATTCAGCCAATTGCAGAGCATGGTATAAAATCCATATCTGATTTCTTCCAGGCCAATTCTCTTTCTGTTGCAACAGGTAATTTTCTAACAACTCTTGGAAATTTCTTGGTCTTCAAAACATAAGTAGTGCTAATTTAACATTTATCTGAACTAAACCAATGTGTTGCAAAAATGAAAATATTGCAAGTATCTAAGTTATGTGTCCATCTTTAATTATGACACTTATTTTTAAAATAAAGTGAGTCAAATATAAACAAAATATTAATTAAAGTAGTGGGATAAAATGAGTCAAATGATTTGTATGAAATGAGAATATGCTCAAATGTTCAAACAAATTTGAACTGCATTTACCAATAAATAACTAAAAATGAAAAAATGTTGAATTTTGAATTACTCAATATATTTTTCAAAGACCAAGCTTATTACTATCTTAAAAATGGAATAAAAGCACAGCATGGGAACAATACCATTTTTCTGAGTATTGAACTAGAAGCAATAAACTTCATGATAGATGAATGGTAAGATCTTACATGGTAAGATATGTATGATATGTATATATCATACATATAGGCATTATTTAGGGAAATTATTTTTAATTTCCAAACGGCTTCTGTTGGTCACCCAGAATGCCCTTCAATTTTCAACAACAATCAAAGTTAGGAAGAAGTCTGGGCAGTTGAGCTGTATGATTGAAAAGGCAGTTAGTAGCAGCAAGGAAAACTATGAGATGTATATTTGTCTTTTGCATTACAGCAGTTGTCAGTTGCCAGCACAAACAAAATTGGGACAAGCTTTTTTTGTTGATATTTGAGATAAGTACTGGTGATGGCATATAACCTTATATAGTCTTGGAGTGGAGATAGAAAGGATGTCATCTAAGAAGAATAACACAGTTGTAGTATTAGTATATCACAGGTCTACTTCCCTATGTGCCTATAGGTATGTTCCTACTCTGGGTTCTGCATACTGCTTAGTAAAGTTATATGTTCTGGGTCATGATGCTAAGCTGCCTGAGGTCTGAAGCACAGAGAAGCCCAAAAAGAATTTATAGTAGCTATATCCTTCACAGCACCAACTGAGTTCATTTCATTTTCTCAAGCGAGCTTTAATGACTAAGTTTGTAGGGACTGTAGTAAGGTCAAAGGTTGCAGGACTCTGGAAACATGCCACCTTTAATATCAACCAATGGATGTCTAGTAAATATAAACTAACTTTAATATAAACTAATATTCATTCACTCAAAAACATTTATTAAATACCTGTTGGATGCATAACATAATAATCAGTCCTAGGAAAGATACTGGTCATTTTAAATAATAATATGATTAATATGAATATTATTAACCTAGAATAATGTAATTAGAAGGTATTAGGAACTGCACTATTACAAAGTCAGGATAGTCACTCAAAAGCCAAATAAAGTGGTTTTCAAAATACACTTTTGCTTATTCGCATCACTAGTCTCTCCATTAATACCCGACAGTACGCATAAAGCAAAGTAGCAAAAAATGAGTTATTTAGAAGCCATTGGAATATCAATTAAGTATTCAAGTGATTCAATTATTATTTCAATTTGAGTCTGAATTATAGCTTCTTTGTCACATGATTCTGTCATATTCATTTCTGTAACATAGGCAGTGCCTACTTGATACAAACCAAAGGTTCAAAACATTGTACGTAAGACTGCCTTGATGCCATGTTTTTAAGAGGCTTTCAGGGAAAATGAACAAATCAATAGTTATGATAAGTTTGGTGGTCATGTAACTATGGCCTCAGTATCTACCTTCAAAGAATATGAAAAATATTACTAGTCACTAGGAAGCCTACACAGGCAATGGATGTAATTCTTATCTCTTCACTCTCACCACACATATCCAAAGAGCTGGCAATCTTGTATTTTCCTTCTCTAAACATCTCTTGCATAAACTTCTTCTCTCTAATCACACAGCTACTCCCGTAGTGCAGGCCTTCCTCACCTACATTACTGTAATGGTCTTCTGGTTAAGCTTCCAGCATTATTTGTTTCCCTATTCAAATTCATCCTCCACACAAATTCCAAAGTGATCTTGTTGAGGAGTAGGTCTGAATATGTCACTTTCCAACTTGATAAACTCCAATGGCTTCCTATTGTCTCTAGTAACAAATATAAATTCCTTTGTTTGGCATTTAAAGCTCTTTACAACCTGATTCCTTGCTATATTTCCAGATCTTCTAATACATTATTTCCCTTCATATACTCTACAATCCAACTGTCCTGCTTGTTGTTTCTCACACATGCTTCTCTACTGCCTGTTACGGTGTCTTTGCACTGGCTGGCCGCCATGTTTGAAATGATCCCCCTCCTAATCTCTCATAGAATTGCTCAAATTCCTTTAAGATTTGACTCAGCCATATTTTTGAAGAGGCTTTTCTGAGTCTAGTGATTAACAGAGCGTCTACAGCACATAGTGCACTGCACAATGATTTTAAGGCACTAATAAATGCTAATTGACCGAGTTCCCTCAGCTGCCAATGCCTTTCCCTGGAGGGTAACTTTTTTCTACTCTGTATTTAACTTGTATGTTAGAATGTAAATTTGAGGACAGGGTTTATTTTATTTATTTATTTATTTGCATCCCTAATGTTTGGCACAGTACCTAGTATATACTAAAAAATTAATAGATATTTGCTGAATGATTGATTAAATAGGTTCATATGACCAAGCTTAAATAACTGAAGGCATTTATAATATGATATTCTTACATAATAGTATGAAATGTGAACCACGTTATCTTATTATTCTGAAAGTTTATTTTGGGCATCTATGTCTAAAGGGCATTTTGCTGTGTTTGCCTGGTACAGGGTTATTATTTCAGGTTGTTCCATTTTAAAAGTTGAGCATAAATCAATTAATAGAATTTCAGTTTTATTGAATTTCAACAAGTACAATGCTACATTAATTGCCTTTAAAATTTTCTTTGTGAGAGAAGTCTGACTTACAGCCACAAATGATTTTAAGGCATTGTGCATCAAGATTTCAAAGGGAGGATGGTATGCTTTTGTCATTCATTTTTAATGATTAAAAAATAGTGCAAGAAGCATGTGAATGTAGATCAGGGGCTCTGCCAAATCACTTCTCTGTGGGAATGTCCAATAGGGTATTGTTTAATAAGGTAAAAATATTCACTTTCCTTTTATGAAAGGCGATAATGTGAGTCAGCAGTGCAATGTGGTAACTAAAATGGCAAGCATGATTGTGTGAGTTATAAAAGGAAGTGAGGTAACTCTTCTATTTCATTTAGAGTCATGCTGGCATTTGAATGGGCATACAGTTAGGCAAGGAGCTGATTACATTTTAAGATCTTTTCTAACTTACTATTCTCTGCACACAAATATAAAATATTCATATGATTTAATATTTCATTGTTTTAAATACTACATAATCTTCTTGAGTTGCATGGAAATATAGTCTACATAACTTTCTTAGGTAATTATTTCTATATTTTATATTTCTCATCAAATTTAATTTTTATCCCTTCCAATATCTTCCTAAACTTCTCTTTATCTCTGTATCTGTATTAAAAACAAAAATAAAAACAGCTAATTTGTGTAGCCTTTGTTTTATTGAATTTATATCTTTTAGCACAGATATCTGCAAATAGAATGTCTGAAAATCCCATTGATATATCAAATTAGGGATGTATTACTTGAAAGGTGGGAAGAATTCCTTAATATACTAGCTAGAAAACTTTTCACAGAGCTGTAAGCTGGTGACAATTAACCTATCACTAAGAATTGTAAAATGGTTCTAATGGCAACTGGCCTACCGGGAAATGTAGTCACTATCAGTAGTTCACATTTCTTTTTAAAATTCTTCCTTACTCTCCATAATCTTCCCTAATATTGGCCATTTATCAGGTTCAAATGAATTTCTCCCCTTGCTTGGCTCTCTCTGATATAACACACATGAATAATGCCTAAAATGTGGGTTTTTCTTCTCCAGTTGTCTAGATATTTATACAGTATCTGAGAAAGCTAGGATGACTCATTAAGTCGACCATCAGACAACTAATACTTCCTTCATTTCCAAACTGAATCTAATTAGGTTAGATTTGTCATTCTATAAGCATGAATTTCCTAACCATAGCCCACATTTAATGGCTGAGACTAGTATGTTACAAGTAGGAGAGTGCTGGAGCTGGATCATATTGGTTCATGAGAGACAACTGTTAAATTTTCAATGTGAGTATTTATACCTAAGAAATCATCAAATGCTAGAAGTCAAAGCTTGATTTATTTTGTTGCTGTTGTTGTTGGCTACCTAGACTGAAGAAAGTAATGAAGAAAATGTATTAACATTAAATTCAGATTAAACTTTGAGTTTGGCATATGCCCATTTTTTCCCCTTAGAGAGCCAAGCGTTAAACATTTCCCAAAACATCCCTGACTATGAGGCAGGTACAGAAATAATCAAACCATGAGTTCTATATCACATTTCAAGTTATAAAGCAGACTTGAAGTATGAATAATATTTTTACAAATTGCTTTTCTTCATAAAGTCTCAAAGCATTGACAATTCTCTAACAAAAAATTTCACTGAATAAAGCTATATATAAAGGTTGCCCATATCTGACAAAATAGGCCAAAGAAAAACAGTTTTTCTTTTGTGGTAGGATTTGAAGCTAGGTCTGATAACAAAGGAAAGTAAATTTCAAGAATGGGTATGGCCCAGGAAAAAATGTTTGCTACCCTCCCATCCTTGACCTCGAAGGTGCTAAAATTAAATGTTTAACAGTATATGACTAACATCTACATAGGTGAAACAACATATGGAGATAGGTAATCTCTTTTCAGATAGGTGCCACATAATTTATAGGTTCATGGTTAAGTCAACAATTTGACTTGTTATGGAAAGGAATGGGAGAGAATATAAATTCTGTATCACAGTAGTAGTAAAGTGCTCTGAATATCCCTCAGCTTTTCTTTGGACCCTGTGTCTTTTTCCAATGAGGATGGAGGTAGATATTTTCAAGAACAGAGGGGAACCAAGGAAGTTAAATAAATGCTTGTGATTAATGATTCTGCCATGAACTTTAACACTCTCACTACAACTAGATAAGACAAAGTAAAGTAGTGGAAAAAGGTGCAGTATTTGGAATTATTAGTCTTGAATTCAAATGCTAACTCTGCTTTTTACTACCTGTGTGACCTAGCAAAAGTCACTTACCTTCTCTGGCTTTCAGTTTTTGTATTTCTAGATGTGGGTTTTGGTCCAGAAGATCTTTATAATCCCTTCCAGTTCTCAATCTATGATTCTATGATTGTTATCTTAATGAGGTAGGAGTGGCAATGGTCAAGAGAAGAGGGAGAAATTACAAACTAATCCCAAATCAAGTCTTACTTAATTAAAAAAAAATTCTTCTTTATGATACTATAAGTTTCACCATTCCTGTATATATCTCCCATTTACTACTCTAATCACCGTTGCCTGTGACTAGGGGCAGAATCTTTTTGTAAATTTGCCTCTTACTTTAAGATAGACCGCTGTGATTATGATCACCACTTTCTCCTTGAACATGAAACCCATAAGACATTTTATTAATTTTGGTGGAGACCACATCTTACCAATTTAAAATTAGTCTAACAATTTTAGACTCTCAACTAGTACGATTTAATGTTCATTTTTAGAACTTAGTGTCCCTTTTTGTCTAAATTAACTTAAGCACATATCATGAAACTGATTTACCTCTCACATAGTTTCCTATTTATTGTATAGGCACACTCAAATATATTGAAGGATCAAAAGCATGATTTAGAAACAGACATATTTTCTTATCTTGAATCAACCACTGTTAAGTTCTTGATCTGGGGAACAGGATTCCACATCCAGAAAGGTGTCACATCCTCGAATTCCTGTTCTCAAGGAAACCAAGGCATCAGAATCACTGTCATCAACCTAGCTCTTCTTTTCTTTTTTTTTCTTTTTTGCACTTAATAGTATTTTACTTTTTCCAATTACATGTAAAGATAGTTTTCAAAATTCATTTTTGTAAGATTTTGAGTTCCAAATTTTTCCCTCCCTCCCTTTCCTTCCCCCTACCCAAGACATCAATCAATCTGATATAAGGTTATACATGTACAATCATATTAAATCTATTTCCACATTAGATATGTTGTGAAAAAATAGTCATAACAAATGGGAAAAAACATAAGAAATAAAAAACAAAAAAAGTGAAAACAGTATGCTTTGATCTGCATTCAGACCCTATAGTTCTTTCTCTGGATATGGACAGCATTTTCCATTATGAATCTTTAGGAATTATCTTAGATCACTGTATTGCTGAGAAGAGTTAAGTTTGGCATAGTTGATCATCACACAATGTTGTTGTTACTGTATATAATGTTCTCCTGGTTCTGCTCACTTCACATCAGTTCATATATGTCTTTCCAGGTTTTTCTGAAAGCTGCCTGCTCATATTTTTTATCAAACAATAGTATTCCATTACATTCATATACTACAACTTGTTCAGCTATTCCCCAATTGATTGGCATATCCTCAATTTCCAGTTCTTTGCCATCACAAAAAGAGCTGCTATAAATATTTTTGCACATGTAGGTCCTTTTCCTTTTTTTTGATCTCTTTGAAATACAAACCTAGTAGTGGTATTGCTGGATCAAAGGCTATGCACAGTCTTATGGCTCTTTGGGTATAGTTCCAAATTGTTCTCCAGAATTGTTGGATCAGTTCGCACCTCCACCAACAATGCATTAGTGTTACAATTTTTCCACATTTTCTCCAACATTTGTCATTTTCCTTTTCTGTCATATTAGCCAATCTGATAAGTGTGAGGTGGTATCTCAGAGTTGTTTTAATTTGCATTTCTCTAATCAGTAGTGATTTAGAGCATTTTTTCATATGACTACAGATAGCTTTAATTTCTTCGTTTGAAAGCTGCCTGTTCATATCCTTTGACCATTTATTAATTGGGAAATAACTCGTATCCGTATACACTCAGGCTAGCTTTTCTAATTCAAAAGCAACAAGGGTAGTCAACCAAACATGAGCCTCATCGATGATAGCATAAACATCACAGAGTCAGGCCAAATCCTTCCAGAGTCAGACAGTTGGAAAGAGAAAGCAAATACCAGTTTATGAGCCAGTATCAGAAGGATAGTAGAAAGGTTCAGTTGATGAAGCTTATCCAAGGGAGAAGTCAAGCAGAGTGGTCATTGGATGATATAGCAGCAGCCTCAGTAAACAAGCAAAAGGAATCAGCCAACCAGGCAATGGGCACCTACATTTTTCTTATCAGCTACAAGACAGCAAGAAAAGTTAGGCACAAAAGAAATCAAATGTTTGCTTTATTCAACCTTTCATCTTACAAAATGGATTTTCAGGTTTAAACTTTAACATGTTAGAAAGTAGATTTCTAACAAGTACAACAAAGAAAATCCTAGGCAATATCTCCAGATCTGTCTTGTTATATTATATTACATTATGTAGTTGCTTCTGGGTATGTACTAATTTGCCCAAAATGTGTCACATGGGAAAACAAAAAGTTTAGAAAAGGTATGTATTAAATAAATAAATGCAAATTATTTGATCCTAGAGGTCTCTTAAAATGATAATGATCAATAGAGCTTATCTATGTTGGAAAATTAGGGAG
Source organism: Vombatus ursinus (assembly GCF_900497805.2). NCBI lineage: Eukaryota > Metazoa > Chordata > Mammalia > Diprotodontia > Vombatidae > Vombatus > Vombatus ursinus. Next base: position 25,875,833 of record NW_020954619.1, read on the forward strand.
GAAACTGAGAAAGGAAAGAACAATAGTATTCTTCTTTATTCAAATTGCATGTAGTACCTTCCGCTTTGATTGTGTATATGTGCTTAGCAACTAGAGTACACAAATGGCTAATATCAAGATTAGCTGTTTAATCTTCACTTTAACAAGGATAACTAACTGAAGTTCCTGAAGGATGAGAGGAAAAGTTCTAAGTGAAAACAAACAAACAAAAAAATGATTTTCTATATACTTAATTACCAAAAACTAAAGGATGTCATTGATAACAATGGTAGCTGGGTAATCTTAAATTAGCCATGGTACAGAGTTTTCCTACATTGTATATGTATGTTTTAAAGGAGTATGTGTATGTATAGGTATGTGTGCAGTAAAGTCCTAGTGCTGTATAATTTATATATTATATTTAATAATATTATACCTCTTTATACCTCTAATAATATTAAATTAATAATCAACAAGTTAACAAGGTTTGATTAGGTACATACTATATATAAGACATTGTAATATGTCATATATAGATAATATACTTTCCTTCCATTTTAGTCAACAGTTTATTTAACAAAGTACCTTGGACACTGGAGTTATTGAAGAAAAAAATGTTGATGATAAAAATATATTTTAATTTATTACATTTTATTATTAGAACAAGGAGGTTTTAAAGACTGAACAGATTCCCTCAAAAAGTTATAGGCTCTTACTAAGTGATTAATTCTACCTTCATTATAAATAAATGGCTTTTAAATACATAGTACTTTGCCTAGATGAAATGTAAGAAAATAATAAGAAAGCTAATGAAGGTTCTCTTTAAGACACTGATTCAAAGATATTTCAAGATGTCAGAGTATAATAAAAATAGTAAGCAAAATTATTTAGTAAAATGAATACAGACTTTCAGGAGCCAAGATGGTGGAGTAAGCAGTAAACCAATGTAACTCTCCCCTATTCACCTCCAAACAACCATAAAATAGTGCCACCAAAAAAATCTTAGAACAGCAGTACCAGCAAAAAGGTTTCACCCAAGAAACTTGGAAGATCATCAACAAAGGTCTTGTGTTACCAGAGAAAAAGGGGAACTCAAACCAGAACAGGAAACATCCCAGCAAGCCAGCAGCAAGCCCCACCTCAGCAAACCAGTGGAAGGTCCTGAGCCCCAGTGAAGTGGAAAAGGGAAATACCGATACCAGGACCCCACCACGTGCCTCAGCATAGCCAGGGGAAAGGGCAGACTCCAGCTCTGGGAACTTCAATGCAAAAACACCCTACCATTGTCAGCAAGTGTCAGACACCAGCACTAGGACCCTGTCTCATCACCACATAAGCTGCCACACCCCTACTGCCTCCAGCAGCATCAGCCACACCCCAACCAACCCAACACTCTCAGCATAGCACCAGACATGATGGTACTCCATGGGCCTCAGGGCAACATCAGTGCGAAACCAGGTAAACAGCCAGGGCAGGGCTTAAAAAGTAGAATTGGCCAAATGGAAAAGGGTATGCAAAAATTTACTGAGGAAAACAACCTCCTAAAAAGTACAATTGGCCAAATGGTAAAAGGAAGTACAAAAGCTAACTGAGGAAAACAACTCCTAAAAATTTAGAATTGGGCAAGTGGAAGCTAATGACTCTTATGAGACATCAAGAATCAATCAAAGAAAACTAAAAAAATGAAAAAATGGAAGAAAATGTGAAATACCTCATAATAGTAACTGACCTGGAAAATTGATCTAGGAGAGACAATATCAGAATCATTGGTTTACCTGAAAGTCATAATCAAAAGGGGGACCTAGACAACATCTCTCAAGAAATTATCAAAAACTGCCCCGATGTCCTGGAACCAGAGGGCAAAATAGGCTTTGAATGTTGGAGAGGATGTAAAAAATTTGGGATATTAATGCACTGTTGGTGGAGTTGTGAACTGATCCAACCATTCTGGAGAGCAATCTGGAACTATGCCCAAAGGGCAACCAAACTATGTTAACCCTTTGATCCAGCAATACCACTACTAAGTCTGTATCCCAAATGTATCATAAAAAAGGGAAAAGGACCCACATGTAGAAAAATATTTATAGCAGTTCTTTTTGTGATGGCAAAGAATTGGAAATTAAAGTGATATCCATCGATTAGGAAATAGCTGAACAAACTGTGGTATGTGAATGTAATGGACTACTATTGTGCAATATGAAATGATGACCAGGCAGATTTCAGAAAAACCTGGGAAGACTTGTACAGACTGATGCAAAGTGAAATGAGCATAATCAGGAAAACACAGCAACATTGTATAATGACCAACTATGAATGACTCTGCTCTCCTTAGCAATACAATGATCCAAGACAAATACAAACGACTCAGAAAGTAAAATGTTATCCACATCCAGATAAAGAAATGATGGACTCTGAAAACAGATTAAAGCATACTTTTTTCACTTTATTCTTTTTGGTGCTTTTTTTTTCTCTTTTTAATCTGTTTCTTCTTTCACAAATGTGACTAATATGGAAATATGTTCTACATGATAGCACATGTATCCCCTATGTCAAATTCCCCACCATTTTAAGAAGAGAGGAGGGAGGGAAGGAGGAAAAAAAAAATGGAACTCAAAATCTTGTGAAAATGAATGCTAAAAATTGTCTTGACATGTAATTGGGGAAAAAATAAAGTACTATTAAAAATAATAAAATGAATACAATAGGCTCCTAATATCTGCTTACAATTTCTACCCACTCTCCTCTCCCCTCTTTCCTTTTTTAATTTGTTATTATATCCATTGATGAAAGGTTGTTGTGTATTTACTAATATATTAGGCTTAGATCCTCATTAGGGTATATTCTTTACTTCTCTGGAATCTTGACTGGTTTACTAGACTTTCTAGTCATTCTTTCCTTTTCACCCTGACTAGTTATGTTTGATATGAAATGTATCTCAGGGATGATTAATAAATGGAGACAAGGAAAATGTGTTACTTGTCATTCTTAATTGAATATCCCCCTTATGGTTGCTTATTGAATTACAAGGCAGTCTCTGCAGGCAGCCCTAACCTTGAATCAGGAAAGAGTGCTGATTGCAGCTATTATGAGCAAAAGATGGTATTATGCTGAGTAAATAAGAATCCAAAATAAAAGGAGTGGGTGAAAGCTTTAGCATCCATATTCAGATCTGTTAATTTCCTTTGGGAAGGACATAAGGTCCTTTCCATTGATCATTTCTGGGATAATTGATTCAAATAAAGTCCAGCCCAATGATGCCTAGAGCCCCTTAGACAAACTGAGACACAAAGTCAAAGGATGCCAATATTAATCTCTGATGCAACCTTAGTGAGTGATGAGAAGGGAAAAGAAGGAAATAGGGCATTATATAAGGCCTACTATGTGCCTGTGCTAACCACTGTACTAAGAACTTTTTTTCTAAATCATATGTCTTTTGATACAACAACACTGTAAAGTCGATATTATTACCCCCATTTTACATTTGAGGAAACTGAGGCAAACAGCAGTTAAGTGACATGCCCAGGTCACAGAGTAAATATCTAAAGCCATGTTTAACCTCATCTTCCTGTCTTCAGGCCAGTATTCTATCTACTATGCTACTAGCTGCCTCTAGTATCATTAAAGTACTAGAGATCTAAGCTGGTAAACATGAAATTACCAAGTTGCTACAAATATTAGTGTTTTTGTTTCTATTCCCATGTTTAGGTTAAAATTATTTTTAATTGAAAAGTATTATTTGTGACAATGCACTGTATGGCAAAGAGCCACAGAATGGCAAACATAACTCACATATCTTTATTTTTCTGTATATAGAATAATAAGAAAAATAACAGGAGATTTTGCTTATTCATAACATGAAAATTCTATATACTTCTGTATCCATTAGAATTGTCCTATTATTGGGTAACAAAAATAGTGATCAGTCATGTGACAATTTTTTTTTTATTGCTACCTCAAAACAACTGTATAAGGTAACTATTCATGGTATTATTATTCTCATTTCACAGATAAGTAAACTGAGTCTCAGAAAGTCTAAATAACTTTGCCACAGTCACACAACTAGTAAGTGTAGGAGGCAGCATTCAAAGTCAGGTCTTTCTTGACACCAAATCTAGCACATATTAGCACATGCTAAGTAAAAGAGAGAAAGGAAGCACTTTTTCACCTGGCCTTTGACATTTTCACTTTGAACAGGATTATACTCAGTAAAAAAAAAAAAAAAAAGAAAGAAAGAAAGAAAAGAGAAAAGAAAAGAAAAAAGAAAAAAAAGAAAAAGTCTCACTGAGAATTATACTATAGGTAAGGTGGAATTATGGACATATCAAAGGAAAATTGTTAATTCTTTAGCAATTTCCCTTGTTTCAGGCATACTTTATTCCTCTGGCAATCTTCATTTCTTGGTGACTCTCTGATCTACCCCTTCTACCCTACAAAGCCATGTACACTAAAATGAAAATGATTAGGGAGCCAAGATGGCGGAGTAAAAGCAGTGACTTGCTTGAGCTCTCCCCCAAACCCCTCCAAATACCTGTAAAAAAAATGGCTCTAAACAAATTCTAAAGCATCGGAACCCACAAAAAGACAGAGTGAAACAAATTTCCAACCCATGACAACCTGGATAGTTGATTGGAAAGGTATATTGCGCTGGGCTGGGAGAGGAGCAGAAAGGCGTGGGGACGCAGGCCACAACGAACCTGGAACAGACCTCAGAGGACTGAATCGCAGGCAGCTGTGGTGGCTTCCAGACTTCTCAACCCATGATGCCAAAGACAACTTAGAAGTTCAGTGGGAAAAGTATGTGACCACAGTGAGACAGAAGCGCTGGTTCCCAGCCCCATTCCCTGAGGTAGGCTCTGGAGCGACAGCTGCTTCTTGAGCTTCTGGCCCAGGGACTGAGGGGCAATCAGGTGACTGATCAGAGGGGGATTGCAGGGATCTCTTGCTTTGCCTGTGCTTAGATCTGGGTCACAGTTCTGGGTGGCAGTCCTGGGGCAAGGAGAAGCACTGGTGTGGTGGAGCTTGTAGTGGTGGTAGAGAGGGAATCCTCCTCACAGTTCCAAGAGAGAAAAGAGTGCTTGTGGTCACTCATAGACCAGAGCACAGGCCAGGAAAGGAGTAAACACCTTGCCCCTTGTCATACCACCTTGGAAGAAATGAAAATTTATAGGTCCCCATTAGTATCTCTGAAAACAGCTGTATAAACCCATGAAGCTTGGGACAGTATATTCTCCACATTGGAAGCAGATTCTCACCTTAACAAAGAGTTTAAAACTCAAGTAATTGGCTGGGATCATGAGCAAACCTCTCAAAAAGAGTCAGACTATATTATCTTACTTTGGTGACAAAGAAGATCAAAACATACAACCAGAAGAAGACAACAAAGTCAAAGCTCCTACATCCAAAACCTCCAAAAAAAATAGGGATCAGTCCTAGGCCTTGGAAGAGCTCAAAAGGGATTTTGAGAAGCAAGTAAGAGAGGCAGAGGGAAAACTGGGAAGAGAAATGAGAGTGATACAAGAAAATCATGAAAAAAAAAAGAAAATGATTAGTGAATTATAAGAATATCCCTTCTCTAAGGACAACTGAATATCAAATAAAATCTGTGTACCTTAGAATTTAGAAATGAAGGAAGTGGAGATAATTTAGTCTATCCCTTTATTTCATAGATGAAGAAACAGATACTGAAAGTATAGGTGACTTCTCCATGGTCACACAGGTAACAGGAGACAGAGTCAGGATTTAGGCCCAAATTCAGCACTTTCTATTCCTGTAGGCTGCTTTCTAAATGAATGGAATTAAATGCTCAATCTGGAATCAGAGGACCAAGGTTCAAACCCCTGGCCTTGTCATTTATTACTTTTGTGATCTTGGACAAAGCACTTAAGCTCATTGAGCCTTGGTATCTTCATCTATAAAAATGATGCAACTAGATGTCCTTTGATCTCCTTCCAAATCTAAATCTATGACCATGATTATCACATGAGAGATCACAAAATGTTGAATCATTTAGCAAGTGAGTACTACTGAAAAATTATCATATGACTCATCTTTTAGAGCCTGATTGGTATATTAAAAGAGAAAATAGGACTTTTATATTTATATTTACATATGTCTATGATCTTTTTACTTGCTTAGTTGTCTTGTGAGTTGTCTAATTTTGTTGCTTGAGTAAATATCTTTTTTCTGGATGAATCCATCCATTATCAATTTCTGATATTATATTGCAAAAGGCATAACAGTAATTTAAAACTGACTGAAAAAAAATAAAGAGAACTGAAAACATTCTCATTGCCTCTTATTTTATATTCAAATTTACTAACCCATCCTCTATTAACATTTAGATGAGCATAACTACTACATAATAGTTAGTTATACTAAATCAAAGTCACTGAATTAAGAGGAAAAATATAATAATACTTCCTCCTATTAAGATTTAATATGGGGGCAGCTAGGTGGTGCAGTGGATAGAACAAGAGCCCTGAAGTCAATCTGACCTCAGACCAAACACTTGACACTTACTAGCTGCGTGACCCTGGGCAAGTCACTTAACCCCAATTGCCTAAAAAATTTAAAAAAAAAAAGATTTAATATGGATTTCTAATGTTCTAAAGGATTAAGAACTGAAGCAAACATTGTCTAAATAATGTGAGCATTGGTTCACCTTTAGCTAAATTTTTGGTAAGTTTGTCAATTTTGACAGAGGTGATAAGCAGTTCTATAATTCCTTACAGACTTATTTTCCTTCCTTCCCTCTCACCCTTTTCTTCCTCCCTCTTTCCTTCCCCCTCTCTCCATTCGTTCCTTTCTCCTTTCTTCCCTCCTTCTCTTCCTCACTTTTTTCTCTTCTCCTTCTTTTCTCTCTTCTTCCCTTTCTTCCTCCCTCCCTCCCCTTCTCCCCTTCTTTTTTCTTTCTCCTTTGCTTTTCTTCCTTCTTTCCTGCCTTCCTTTCTTCCTTCTTCCTTTGCTTCCTTCCTCTTAACCTCCTTACCTCTTTCCTTCTCTCTCCTCCATTCCTTCCTTCCTTCTACTCTAATAAAAATTCCAAGTAGATGTCTTCATTTTCAAGGTTTTATGTCCTTGGTTGCGCCATAGATGGCTTCAAATGGCAAGGCACAATTAACAATTCTGTAAGATAGCTGTCAGTCAACCTACAGTGAGGAAAAACTTATGGACACACAATTGCAATAGGACTGGACAATTATTACAAAAAAGATAACAAAGAAAATACCCTCTGATGAGGTTTAACTAATGTCCTATCCTCTACTATGCATCTAGTATTCAATCAGCAAACATTTATTGAATGTTTACTAAATGAGGACAGCAAAAATAGCTGCAGAAAAACTTGAAGTGATATGGTATACCTGTGGATTCCTTGATACTTTGTGAAGTAAAGAGAGCACTGGATTTGGAGTCAAAAAACTTGGATTTTGAATCCTTACCTTGCTTCTTCATTGTGCAACCTTGTGCAAGTCATTTCCAACCTTTATGCCTCTGTTTACTTCTCTGTCAATTAATGAGATCTGTACTGAATGGTTTCCAACGTCTCTTACTACTATAAAACCTATAATCCTTAAACCAGAGCCACAGAGACATCAGACTGTACCCTCTTCATTGCTAATTGGGTGGGACAGACTTAGGCAGAAAAAAAGAGTCACATGGCTCTTAAAATAGCAGTAAAACAGCTGCAGCTGAGTAACCAAGGATGCTCTTTATATGTCTATAATATGGAAAACACTGACAATCCTATAGTCTTCTTATGGGAACAGGGGAGTGAAGAATATGGATCAGAGTCTGTGTAGCAAGATTTAAATCATCTTCCTGACTCCACATCTAGCCCTCCATTACACCTAACAGCTGACTTGTCTCAAATGATCTGATTTATCAGGCTTTGGTTGTTAATCATGTAACCTTTGAATAAAAAAAATACTTTTTAAAAAGATGAAATATTATTTCTCATTGACCATATAAAATGTAAATCCTTAGCTTTAGCGAAAGGACCTCAATGATTAGTCCAGCATTCTTATTTTAGAAATGAGGAAATTAAGGGTAAGAAAATTTAAATTTATGTTAACTTATCATTTGCTTTCTTCTAACTGTTGGAGGGGGAGGAGACACTTTCCCAAGGACAAGTTAGTAATAAATAGCAGACCTCCCAATTCCATTTACAACATTGTTGCAAATGGTCATTTAAACCAATGGTATCAAAATCAAATAAAAATGGGACCACTAAACAGTTGAGATGAATGAAAAGTCCAAGAGACAGAGTTTCTAGGTAATTAATAATCAATCTATTAATTAATCTAGCAAATAATAAATTCATGGTCAGTGGTCTCTCTCAGTAACCAAAGACAAAACCATGGAGATCCCTGAATGCTTAAACACCTATGGAAAATGAAGTGACCCTGACAGGTGAAAATCAACCCTGAATGGTAAACAATTAATGAGGGAGTGGACATATTAATGAGGTAGTGAGCTAAAACTTCAGCTCCTTCTGTTGAGAATAGCAATTGATCATGAGACTCAGCTGCCTCCAGGAATCTGGACAAAGGAACCTATCTCTATTCAAACAAAGCTGGTTGGTTTTCTTCCACATAAGCTGGGTTCTCCATCGGTGCCCTAAATTCTAATGTGGGTTACAAGGACAGGAGCTTCTTTGGGGCAAAAACTCACCTAAACTGGATTCTATTTACACTTTAAACAGAAGTGAAGTCTTTTAGTTGGGGTGGGGTCCTGCCCAAGATTGAGGAACATATGCCCCAAGGATTTGGGCAATATGTATCAGCAATGGCCTTCAGAAAATGACTGAATGACCTGCAAGGGCCAGTCACTGAATAGAAAGGAAAAACCTCAATCATAATTTGATAATTGGTTAGTAATATAATAGAAAAATAATTTGTCTCATAGTATTCCTGAAAGGTGCATATTGACTTAGAAAACCACATATTAATGATACTTTTTTGTTACATTTTTATTTATTTTGTTAAATATTTCCCCAATTATATTTTAATCCGGTTCCCCTAATTCAAGAGGTTTCTGGACTGCATACAGACAACAAGTCAAATGTTTGACAGCTCTGATTTATACTATGCTTAACTAGCTACTGTGATAGTGAACTTCACTAATTGTTCTCAGAGTTTTAATTATTGGGCAATGACCTTATGGGATTCTTTCTCATACTGATTTGAAATCTACCTCTTTGTGACTTGCACCCATTGATATATTACCATCTGCCAATAAAGGAGCCTTCTTCCTATACATATATTATCTTCTTCCTCTTAGAATGTGAAGTCCTTGTGAGCAGGGGCTGGTTTGTTTTTCTATTTGTATCCCCAGCACTAAGTTCAGTGCTTTTTGTGGGAAGCAATGAATAAATTCTTTATTCATTCTGCTCTCTGTGATCAAGCAGAGTTTTTTAATGACAATTTTTTAACTATTTGAAGACAGCTACCATGTTCCTTAACATTCTTTGGCAAAGTCAACAATTTTTTTGTTGCCATCTATGTGGCAGGCATTCTGCTGTGCTGGGTTTACTAAGAAAATTAAAAAAAAAAAAAGATCAATTCCTGCTCTCAAGGCACTCACACTCTAGTAGAGGAAATATCATACAAATATACTGTATAAAAGATTAATTGGAGATAATCAAAAGAAAGAAGGCTCTAAAATTAAGAGGAATATATTCTATCTTCTACAAATTTTAGAGAAGTTGTTTTATGTTTTACATAATTTTATTGTTTAAATAACTTTTAATTTCTTACCTGTTCTATAATTTTTGCAGATGGTTGTTTCCTGAGATATTGTCAGTGTTTATAAGATGAGGGAGTTTACTTGGAACCTCATCTAAGTCTTTGATGCTCTCTATGGTCCCTTTCAGCTCTAGATTTTATTAATCTATTGTACTTTTTATTCTTTTCTTCTCAATTCTAAATATCTTTGGCCCCTTCAACTACTCCTGGTAATTCATAGTCTCAAGTCTCCTCAGAATCCTGGTCAACTTTTTCTACCCCATAAATAAATGTAAGAAAATATAAGATCCAAAACTGAATGTAATACTCCAGGTATAGTCTGACTAGAGCAGAACGTAGCTTCAAAACTGTCAAGGATATTATGCTTCTCTTAATGCAAATGTAAGCTTGTAGTTTTTTTTTTCTTTTTTGGCCTCTCTATAACATGAGCTTGTGGCCAATTAAAATCCTTATGGCTCTTTCCCATGAATTTCTGTTCTAAACCTACACCTTGAATGCTAAAACATCTCTGGTTTTCAGAAATAGGACCCAGGGGCACTACAAAATAGTTAAATCACTGAGGATTTCAGATTAAGAATGTTGTATCTATTAGGAAAGGAAAGTAAACTAAAGCTTTGACAAAGTTTTAGCTACTGGAGTTAAAACAAAGGCTATTTGCAAGTTAAATCCTTGTTAATTAGCAATGGCAATTAGCCAGAAAACTTCATTCCCTACATACTCCAGTTAATTCATGTTTTACTATACGTTAAAGGTAAGTGGCTTGACATCACAGTTTTAAAACACTCAGGTACAGGGGCAGGTTTTGAACCTGAGTTCAAATTTCTGTACTTGTACTTACATAGGTGATTTTTTTAACCCAAGTGTAGAATGTTAACATTCATCCAGATATAGGTGGTTTACAGATATGTATATAAACATATATGTATATATGCATACAAAGTATAATGCATATATACATATAGTGTATATATATATACACATATATACATACACATATGCACATTCACACACACACACACACACACACACACATATTACTTCATGAAGACATACCTGAGTATTTTTTTTTAATTTTTAGGCAATTGGGGTTAAGTGACTTGCCCAGGGTCACACAGCTAGTAAGTGTCAAGTTGTTTGGTCTGAGGTCAGATTGACTTCAGGGCTCTTGTTCTATCCACTGTGCCACCTACCTGCCCCTGTACCTGAGTATTTTAAAACTGTGAGGTCAGGCCACTTACCTTTAATGTATAGTAAAACATGAATTAACTGGAGTACTTATGGAATGAAGTTTTCTGGCTAATTGCCATTGCTAATTAACAAAGATTTAACTTGCAAATAGCCTTTGTTTTAACTCCAGTAGCTAAAACTTTGTCAAAGCTTTAGTTTACTTTCCTAATAGACACAACATTCTTAATCTGAAATCCTCAGTGATTTAACAATTTTGTAGTGCCCCTGGGTCCTATTTTTGAAAACTAGAGATGTTTTAGCATTCAAGGTGTAGGTTTAGAAGAAGTGGATTTGCATGAATGTGTTTGTTGCCCTGGGGACATACTTGAGAATTTAATTTCCACCCACCTTTAAATTTATAGTATCAGCTTGTTTGCTTGTTTTTACTTTGTCTTGCTGATTTTAGTTTTGCTTTAAAAAAATAAAAGTCATTTTGATTCCTCCAAATACCTCTGTCTTGGTTGAGGGGTTGGGGCAGGGTGAGCTTATTAATTGAAGGTTTTTATTATTCAGGTTTCACTTGTGGTTTTAATGAATTTCAGAAGACTGATGGAGAGGAAAGAGTGTTCCAGATACAGGGCATCGTATAAAACAAAGCAGGGGATTGGGAATACATTCAATGGATAAGTGGCAATAAGGGCAAACAGACATTTGGTAGGCCAGAGCTACAGGAACTGGAATCTCCTCTACAATTCACAAACAAGTGGTCATCTAGTTTCCACTTGTAGACCTAAAGTGAGTGACTCCCCTTTTCCTTCTAAATTTGCCCATGTACAATTTATCATTTGGAGTCTTCCCTTTCCCCCTCAAGGCTAAATCTTCTCTCTGCATCTTCCAGTCACTGCTTGCTTCCAGTTGTGCCCTCTGAAGCTAAAAGCAGTGCTACCTAATCCCTTGTCCACAAAGCCCTCCAAATATTTAAGACAGTTATCATGGCCATAAACCTTCTCTAGGCTAAGTATCTACAATTCTTCCTATGGAGCCTCCTTAGGCATTTATTGCTATGCAATTGTGTGGATCCACATGCCTTTTGCAAGTAGACTAAGAAAGACATTTTCTAAACATTTTCCATGAAATAGGATATTATTTAGTAAGAGGCCTGAGATACAATGATAACATTATCTAAAATTATTCTTTGAGGCAATGATCTGCCTTGAAAAAGATCTTAAGCTATTTGCAAATAACAAATCACAAGTAAGCTAATTTTGAAAGGCTGCAGAAAGGTTATAACTGTGGAACACCTAGATTTTCATAGGTCATTAAGGTTTACAAAGGTTATATAGAACTCCAAAGTTTTTACATTATCTCATTTGATTCTTTCAACAACAACCACGAGGTAGATGCTATTATTATTTTTATTTTACAGATGAGGAAACTAAGGCTGAGTCATTAAATGACATGACCAGAGTCCCAAGTCCTGTCTGAAGCAGGATTTTCTTTGAGGTCAGGGCTTGGTTTTTTTTGCCTTTTTTTTGTATCCACAGAGCTTAGCACAGTACCTTACATATATTAGGCACTTAATAAATGCTTATTGATTGATTTTAGTTCAGTTTTTCTGTCTCCAAATTCAAATCTTAACACACAGGCAGCCAAGGAAGTGTGTTGTGCCTCAGAGCCACTATTAATCTATTTACATTCATTTTCACTACCATTTCCAGAAAAGCCACTCTACACTTCCTTTGTCACCTCATTAATCTTGTCTTCTCAGTTATTAGGTTGAAGTTGGGTTGGAGGAGAGGAAAGGGAACTGCTGACTCATTCCCCACTTTTAGGAGCCCCTTTGAAATTTTCTTTTCAGTTATGACAATTGGGTCATTTGAGCCTTCTAGGAATGGAATTGTTTTTTGAATACCTAATTAATTAGCCCTCCTCTCAGCCAGAATCCTGTCTTTATTTATGGTTATTTTTTCCCCTGTTTTTTATCATTCTAAACACAAACCAATTGGCATTATATGGGTTTAGCATGAAGAAAGAATAAAAAAATGTTCTTATTTCGGGATAGGGGAACATAGTTAATAATTGTCAGTAAACATATTCAGTGCCTACCCTGTGCTATGCACTGTGCTAAGTGCTGGGGATACAAATACTAAAAAGAAATTCAGTCCCTGTCCTCAAGAGGCTTAAGATCTAATGGGCAAAGATGAAAAACAAAAGGAAACTGAAAAATTGCATGTAGTGGGTAGGATTAGAAGGAGGGGTGAAATGGGGTAAGGGGAAGTAAGGTAACCTATGGGAGGGGAGTTTGGAGTAGGGTAAGGTGGTGAAGTCAGTCAGAGAAGTCCCAAAATATATAGCCAAGTGAGAAATGAGGAGCTTGTGAAGATATTTGGAGACACCCTGTTTTCCAGAGCTAAGGCCCAGCAAGCAGGCTGTGCCCTGAGCTCAGCATAATAACAATCCTTTGTGCTCACTCTGTGGATGATCACAACACCAGCAAAATTCCAGAATTATTTCACACCAGCATCAAGTAGTCTCTGAGCTTGGACAAGAACCTCTAGTACCCATATTCTGGTCATGAAGTCCAGCTATGAATCACATTTGTTACATTGTTGCTATTACCCATTGTTAGGGCTAAGTTCACTGCACAGCCATAGGTGTAAGTATTGAGAACTCCCCCACTACATAGGCCCCCCCCACTAGGGGCGGGGCTCTAGCACATGTGTATTTACTTGCAAGCCACTTACCTCACTTTGCAATTAAACTTCTGTTTGATTCCTGACTCCCCTGTTTCTAGCCTGCTTTGTTCAGCTCTGGCCACTCACAGATTAGAGACCAGCTCTGACTGGGTTGACTAGCTACACAAAGAAACAAAACAAAAAGTTCACCTATTGTCTAGTCAACTGAACATGTTGTCCCATCACCATTTTCCCCCACATAGATCTTCTGAGCTTCCCAAATCAGTGGGGAAGTAGCTTGTGCCCTCTTCAGGATGAGCAACAGCGGCTTCCTAAAGAGCCTCTTCTGTCAGGAATCCCTTTGAAATAATTCCCTTCCTTGGGCTGAGGACAGCCTTTTGTTCACTCAGTTTAGTGGAATATGAAAATATTTCTTATTCCCATCTCTAACATGGGTCCCTTGGCTTATGGGGATGTCTCCAGTGTCTGTGAGAAGTCACAAATGTGCCCAATTTGTGACTGAGCTAATCCATCCCCATGCTGCAAGAGAGAAGCAACGTATTAGCTGTAGCTGCAGTTTCAGCTACAGCAATCATATGAGGCAGCACCCCACCTCCCACCCACCCCCCAAGCTCAAAGCATCATTGAATAATGAGTCAGAATCACTCCTCACTTTGAAGCTTAGGAACAAAGGCAAAGTAGGGCTTGGATTGCATACTGAACACCATTCATTCATAAAGTTCCAAGTTCAAACTATACTTTGTCTAAATATTTCCATTCTTTCTTACAATTATTAGCATTTAAGCATGACTCATAAAAATGCCTACATTTTCCAAGGGGAATTGTCCTGAGTGATAGTACATTTATTAGTGAATTTAGTAAAATCCCATTTGTGGAGAGTTTCATCAAATTGATGTGATGTAAGAGGGGCTATCAAACCACAATCTTTATTTCACAAGTTGTATAGTTCATAGTAATGTAGATAATAAGCCTCGTAGTGGATAAAATATACATTTCTACTTGTTGCAGCAAGCCATTTATATAATACATAGGCAGGCATAGAATATGGTTCAGGTGTACTGCCATATTCTAAGACCACCTTTTCCTTTCTCTAAGGCCCATGGAGATAAAGTTACTAGAGATTCCAGCACACAAGGTGCAGCCTATATAAATACCTATCAGATAGGATACCAAGATCATTTTAAAAAAAAAAAAGCATGATGATGTAGAAGGGACCTCAGAGAATCATACAATACTAGCTATAGTGCTCTAAAAGATCTTAGACATTATTTAGTTCAGTGACCTCATATTATAGGTGAGGAAACTGAGGCTCAGGGGGCTATGACTTCATTTTCCAAGGTCATTCATCTGTTCCAGGGACATTTGTTATTGTTGTTCAGTCATTCCGTCATGTCTGACTCTTTGTGAACCCCATAGAGCATAGCATACCAATGTCGTCCATGGGATTTTATTGGCAAGGTTACTGAAGTAGTTTACCATTTCCTCCTCCAGAGAGCGAGGTTAAGTGAGTCGTCCAGAGTCACATAGCTCGTAAGTGACTGAGGCTGGATTTGAACTCAAGTCTTCCTGACTCTAGGCCCAGAGCTCTAAACCCTGAGCCATCTAGCTATAATGTCACAGGACAATAATAAGATGCTAATATGAATATTTGGAAAGTTATTCAGAACTCTGATGTCAATTCCCTTGCCTAGGTTGATGAAGGAGGAGAGAGAGGAAACTAAGGCCAAAGCTGAGTCATTCTCCTCTTACTCTATCCCAAAGTAATTCTTTCTCAGAGGGGGACTCTCTCCTTTCTACTACCAGAATTTCATTTGATTGGGAATGTCCTTGGACTTGAAGAGGTTTCTTATTTTATAGAGCCAGAGATTATGACCAAATTTCCTCACCCCATCCATTCTTCCTATGCAATGTCACTTCCAGTTCATTCGGCTGCTCATCAGGCCTTTTCACAAATTAGTTGGAATGCATCTGATTGATTTGATTCCATCAAGACTCATTTGTACTTGGTTTGTTGTTATTTGTCCTTCCTTCTGGAAGAGGACCCATGGCAACAGGAAGGTTTTGCTATGACCTGCAAGTGAATTGGATTTAAGTGAGGGAAGGCTGTGCAAAGTCATCAGCCTCACTTTCTCCTCCTCAGCCATCTGGGTCCAGTGGCAAGTTACAGGTTGAGATGACTGAAGAGGGCCCTGGATGCAGTGGGGACCATCTTTGCGACTTTGGGCCTTTTTAAGCTAAGGTCTTTCCCAGATCTTGGTTTTATTGAGGCAATGCCCAATCAGTTATTAAGGTTGGGAAAGAAATGAGACAAAGAATGGCCTGTTTTGCCTAGTAGGAAAAAAAAATCAATCTAGGAGGGGAAGACCCTCAGGGGTTTTTGGCCAAAATAGAGATAATTGCTATTTACTTACTCTGAGACAATCAGGGCCCAAACAATGACCACTAAGTGGAGCTTGGGCTGGGACCTATTGTTGGCCAATCAATAAGAACCAGAGTGAATTTGGTTTAAGGCATAGTCCTTAAGAAAGAAATCTATCTGGAACCCAAAATTTTAAAAACAAAAGTTAGAAAAAATAGTTTTCACATGCAACTGGGAAATAAGATATACAGGAAATGGGATATAGAAATCCATCCTGCCCTACAGGAAAATTGAAGGGGAAGGGGATAAGAGAAGGGGAGAGAGATAGGAGGGAGTGCAGATTAGGAGAAGGGGTATTCAGAATGCATGCCATCTTGGGGTGGGGGGAGGGACAACATGGGGAGAAAACTTGGAACTCAAAATCTTGTAGAAGTGAATGCTGAAAACTAAAAACAAATAAAAGAAAAAAAAAGGAAAGAAATCTAGCCCTATCTACCCCAAGATATCTCTTGAGATTTCAGACATCAAAATTTACATTCATTCCTTAGGTTTTAGACCATAGAAGTTTATCCTTTCTGGAGATGAGGTGGGGCAACTTGATGAATTTATTCAACACATTTTGTTGTCATTCAGTCATTTTCAGTCCTGTCCAACTCTTGGTTTTCTTGGCAAAGATATTAGAGTGGTTTACCATTTCCTTCTCCAGCTTATTTTAACAGATGGGAAAACTGAGGCAAACAGGGTTAAGTGACTTGCCCAGGGTCCCACAGCTAGTAAGTATCTGAGGCCAGAACTCTACTTAGGAAGATGAGTCTTCCTGACTCCAGACCCAGTGCAACAACAACAAAAATTAAATCGATTCTAATCTAACCTTGACCTGGACAAAACTACCGCAATATCATTTTCTACAATTCCTCACCCAACTTTCATGTGAAGCCTGGGAAACCAGCATATACTTCAGCAGTCATTTCCACTTTTCTGTAACTCTATTTCTTGGGAAGTCTTTTTTTTTTCCCCTTCTCCTTACGTTAAACTTCGATTTCTCTAATTTGTAAGTTTTTCCAGTAGATTACAGAAATCTTATTGAGAATGTGATCACTTTTTGGTTGAAATAAATCTATCTTTATTGATCTTCTAATCTCCATATGCAGTGCTGCACAAAGCTACATTAACAAAAACTCCAGCAGAAAAATGAAAGGGAGCCATGGATTAAAATATTATAGGCAGGGAAAGATGTGATGTTGTGGGAAAACAACCAAACTCAAAATCAGAAGACCTGGTGGGTAATCCCAGGTTTGCCACTAATTTACTAATTTGAGATGATAACAATCACTGAAGTTTGTTGGTTTTTTTCTTAATAATGCCTTCAGTTTTATGAAGTGTTTTATTCACAATAAACCTGAGAGGTAGAAAGCATTATTTTTATCAGTCAATCATATAGCTTACTATGTCATTTCTCCTTTCTGAACCTCATTTTCTTCCTCTGTAGAGATAAAGATGAAATTAGATGATTATTGCTGTGAGAGGAATCTCAGAAGCTATTTAGTCTAACCCTCTGCCTCTTATTTTATAATTGAGGAAACTAAGGCACAGAGAAATAAAATGATTTCCCAAAGCTCACACTCACAAAAGTTGTGAATGACAGAGCCAGAATTTGTAGCCAACTCCTCAGATACTTAACTACTGTTTCAGCTTTATCATGTCTCAGTTGTTCATAGGAAAAACAAAACAAAACTTAACTATAGTAGTATACGATAGCTCATGCTTCATTTGATATATTGTCTCATAAATTATGCTTGAAGACAGGGAGCTGCTCTAAAAAGTTCCTTTTCATTAGGTCAGTTTATGTTCTTAAATAGGCAACATTATATTGAAACTCTCAGTATAAAATTTACAATTTATAAAAGTGAAAAAATTCAGAAATAATTCTGGTTACATTATTTGAAATTTCAGTTCTAAGGATTCATTATGTGGCAGATGATGGCATATGGGTAAAGTGGAATATTACCCCTCAGCTGCATGAGCTTTGCAAATAATCAAACAAAAGTTAAAAAAAAAACATACAACTATTAGGATTCTAGTATCATAGTTTCATCTAGGTATGGAAGAAATTCCTTTGGTGTTAAAGGAGAAGGATCAGGATAGTACTAAAGATGAGTTGAAAAAATCGCTTTCACACACATAAGTTGGAGAAAACGTGGCTAGACAGGAATTTGTCTGAAAAGATCCAAAAAGTTTTATTGACTTAAAGGTTCAATAGGACTTAACACTGAGGAACCACAGGCAAAAATAATAATAATAAAGTGACAATTAAAAAGGTTCAAGAGACAGTTTCTAGGTAATTTAATTATTTTATTAATAAGGCCAACACATTTATCAATAAGAGGATGGTCATTTAGCTCTCTTAGACCAAAGATCCCTAATGGCAGTGGGCTCACAGTTTATATGCCCTCTGAAGAGTAGGTATTCTTGAGAGGTGACAATCAACTCTGATTGATTAACACAATAGGGAGTATGTTATTAAAATGAGGGCCTTGGGGTTATATAACTTAGGTCACCCAAATCTTGGTCAAAGAGACATCACTTTCCATATTACCTGTCTTGAGAATAGGGAAAATCAACATTTTCTCAGACCTGTCAGAGCAAATATAATAAGCAGGGATACAGCCATTAGTCCAAACTTAGAATTTCTTTTACTGTCTGATTAGTAAATCTTTAAGAGAGATATACCACAGTGGTTGATTTCTGGATGAGGAAGTAGAAAAGGGGAAAAACTTTGGTCCTAATACAATAATTAGTTATTAAATTCCAGAAAAAAATATTTATTTTTCACAAAAATAATCCAATTCAAACAGGCTGAATTAAGAAAAAAAGATCATGACCAGAATAAAGGAAGAGATAGCTCCATGTCCTCTCTCCTGATCAGCCCTGTTTAATTCTACGTGATTTATTTTATTTTATTTTATCTTTATTTATTTATTATTTATTAGGATAGAGAATAGATAATTTGGGCTGTGTTCAGAAGATGACCAGCATCTAATGATCACATAAGAATGAATTAAAGGAACTGGCACTAGAGAACAGCAGAAGGGGATATGATAACTATCTTTAGTTATTTTAGCCATTATGGAAAATATAGATTACACTTCATCTGCTTGACCACAGAGGGCAGAACTAGCAATGAAATGGAAGTTGAAGAGAAACAGATTTTGACTCCATATTAATGAAATATCTAAATATTAGAGATGTCCAAAAGTGGGCTTCTAGCGAAGTACTATCTTCAAGTGAAGGCAGGATGTACATTGTCAAAGGGACTATTTTTTCTAGCTCCAGGATATTGTTAAATCATTAAGTTGGTTATAGAACTGCCTTATTGTTGTTGCTGTTTGTCCTTCTTTTTTTTTTTTTTGGTTAGGCAATGGAGTTAAGTGACTTGCTCAGGGTCACACAGCTAGTAAGTGTTATGTGTCTGAAGCTGGATTTGAACTCAGGTCCTCCTGAATCCAGGGCCAGTGCTCTATCCACTGCGCCACCTAGCTGCCCCTTTGTCCTTCATTTTTGAAGAGGAGCAATGACATCATAGAGTGATGTTTTGACTTGCAAATGAATTGGATTTAAGTGAGGCCTAGTTACACAAAGTCTTCAGCCTCACTCTCTCTTCCTGAGTCCCAATGGGAGGACAAAAGTCAGGACTGACAATGGCCTAGCATGCAGTAAATGACCTTGATATCTTCAATGACTAACCAAGCTCTAAGTCAGACTTGCACAATATATGGCCCACTGCTTGTTGGCCCACCAAAGGATTTTGGGTGGCCTGAGAAAAATGTAGGGTTGCCACTGCACACTCTCCCATTTGTCATGTGACCAATGGCAACCAACCATTGTCAGTCTGTCTCCAGTCTAACCTATCTGTTGCCAGAAGAAGTTTAGCCTATTTTAATTTTGGTCCCTACTACTGCCAGGTTGTGCAGGTCTGCTCTAAGTGCTCCACAATGCCTGCTTCTGTCACCTTCATGGCTTTTATAAATGCCTATGCATTATAAAACAACTGATGTGTCACAAAACTAACAACTAAAGGGCAGCTAGGTGGCGAAGTGGATAGAGCACCGGCCCTGGAGTCAAGAGGACCTGAGTTCAAATGTGAACTCAGACACTTGACACTTATTAGCAGTGTGACCCTGGGCAAGTCACTTAACCCCATTGCTTAGCAAAAAAGACAAAAACAAACAAAAAACCAAACTAACTACTACCCATTTCTCACAGTTTTCGACCCAGTTTATTGGGATAACTTTTCAATAGGGCTTCATCTCCAAATCTTTGTTGAAATTAGTAGGAAAAGATGAACTTTGCAGAATTTTTCTCAACATTAAAATGTTCCAGATTCTTACTCTGTAAATAGTAAGGACAGTCATATTCTGCTGACTCTGAACAGGTACCTCCCATGGCTAGCTATCATTCCTGTTGTAAACTATATGCATATATGAGATGTTCATATGTCCACACTAATATTTTCAAATATGAATAGAAAAAGCATGTTTTTGTTTCACAACTTTCTCACGTTGACTAACCTACTACATCAACTAATAAACTGTAATACTTAGAAATACAGAAACATTCTAAAATCTCAATACCTTGGATTTAAATGCTTAATTATGTTTTCGACAATTGATAACTCTTATTCAACTAGATTGAGAGACAGTTATCCAGCTTTCTATTATCCAGCTGAAAAAGGGACACAAATTCTTAATTTAGGCCACTTTAATTTTATGAGTAGAATAGGACAATAGTCCATTTCCCACAAAGGGCCATTACTCTATTTCTCTTAGACATCAGCAGGTAAACCTTTAAAGAAGATTTGACATTTTCTTTCTTTTCAAGTCACACTTTAGGTTAAAAAAAAAAAATTCCTCCTACATTCTGACTACAGATATTTAGAGTCAGAGTGAAATTTGGATCACCAAATTATTTTTCACTACCTAAGGTAGCCTTTAAAATGAAGAGTTTATAAATGACTAATTCCTTAACTGCTCTGATTCCTCACACAGCACTTAATTTAAACCATGGTAGGTTCACTGAAAGTTCAATAGACTAGAGGGATCTATTAGTCAGACTTTTTCAGGGGTTCTCAACCTAACTAATTTATGTTCTCTCTATCTTTTCAACTCCACTTAAAAGTGGGATTGACAAAAAATGATTTCTAAGAAAAAGAAGAGTTTTCAGGCTTTAGATTTCAAGTACTTAGGTCATAAGAGACACTAGTTCAAGGTTGTGACATCAGAGTTTGTAAAACAAATTCAACGAATGCTAATTAAGCATTCACTTATATACTCACTTATACTCACTTAATATAAGGCACCCTGTCAGATAGTAGGGATACAAAAATTTTTAAAAATTCCCGCAAGGAATTTACATTCTAGTTGAGACTTAAAACTTATTCAAAGATAATCTATGGGCCACTGGAAAGATGGTTGATGAACATCTAGAAAAGGAAGCAGTGATTTCAAAGAGCTGTTATGACTTCTTAAAGAACAGGTCATCCCAGATTCACTTCTTTTCCTTTGTTGACAGGATTAATCACCTAGAAGTATACAGAGGAGGGGAATGGTGAGGATATAGTTTATAGAGATTATAGTAAGACTTTGGATAAAGAGGTACATACTATTTTTATGGATCTGATGAAAAGACATAGATTGGGTAAAGATATAAATAGCTATGCATTAAATGCATATACAATGGAATGCTCTCCCTCCTCAGCTCTACCTACCAAGTTTCCTGGCTTTCTTTAAGTCCCAATTAAAATCCCATCTTTTACTGGTAGCCTTTTCTAAAACCTCTTAATTCTAGAGTCTTTATTATTTCCTATATTCTATATATAACTACTCTATATATTTGTTTACATGTTAGTTCTTCCATTAGTTTGAAAGCTCCCTGAAGGCAGGGACTATTTTTTTCCCTCCTTTTTGTGACCCAGCACTTAGCATAGTGCCTGGCCTGTGCAGTTAATAAATGTTTGTTGATTGATTGATGAATGGATTTCAAGCTCAATATAAATCAGCATGCTGATATGGAAGCTAAAACAGCTACTGTGCTCTTGGGATGCATTAAGAAGGTAATAGTTTCTAGGAATAGGGAGGTGATAGTCCCATTGTACTGTGCCCTTGTCAGAACTTATCCATAGGATTGTGCTCATATGGGGGCACCACAGTTTTAAGAAGAAGGTTATTGATAAGCTAGAGACTGTGCAGAGGAAGGCAAACAGGATGGTGAAGAACTTTGACTCCATTTTATATGAGGAGCCATTGAAGGAACTGCTCATGATTAGCTGGGAGAGAACTCATGGGGGATAGGTGTGGCCAAGCAACTGAAGGGCCATCATTGGAGGAAGGAATAGAGGACTCATTCTATTTGACCACAAAATCAGAACCAGATAAAACGAATAGAACTTGCAAAGAAGCAAATTAAATCTTGATGTCAGGGAAAATTTCTTAGGAATTAGAGCTGTCCCAAAGTTGAATATGGCTTGCCTCTCAAGACACAGTGTGTTCTCCACTCCTTGGAAATCTTCAAAAGTAGGAGGAATGCTCCTGTAAGTTGCAGAGGGTTGTCATTGCGTAGCTCAAAAGGAGGCAGAATAAACATCTCTAGCCTTTTCTTTCATCACTCTTCTCCAAGGGAGACTTTCATTCCTGCTAGAAGAGGAAGCAGGGGGTTGAGGCTAGAGGCTGCTCTGTTCTCCTCACAGGTGGTACCAGGCTAGAAGTATATATATTTACTTTCTTAAATATTATTAGTCTAGGAGATAAGATCAAGTTCAGTCTAACTTCTAATCACCTTGTCATTAATGGGGCATGGAGGGGAGTTCCATATCCAAGGTCTGATCCCTTTCCCACCTAATACCAGTTCCACAATGAATACACAAAGCAAATAGCAATAAAAACCCATTTGTCCAAATCATAGCAAAACAGAAATCAGAGAAGGCATACATAGGAGAATATATTCTAGACAATATAGAGTGAAGGAGCTCTGTCATTGGGAGCAAGATAACTCAGTTCAACCAAGAGAGAGATATAGATTTTACCCAAGGAGAAGTTCCCTAAAGTCTCTAGAATAGCAAACTGGAGATAGGGACATGATGGAGACTCCCAGCTCCTCTAATGTCTTCCCAGAGTCTTTTTCTTTAGAAACCTGAAGATGGGTTGACTTCTTCCATCTTTTCTTTCAAAGTTGGAAGCCAGAAGTGCGTGAAGTGAGTTGACATTTGAAGAATCCCAATGAATACTGTAGCTTGAAGAGTTCTGAAGAAGGATGACAAAAGCTAGAGTTCTGCAGCTCTCACCAGCTCTGCCCTGCCCCTCACACAGTGCAGGACATTCATCTTCACCAATAAAGAGAGAGTCTCATAGTAATGATCTTTGGAACAGCGGTTACATATACAAAAAAGACTTCTAACAATTCTCATTCACATCAATTTATAAGGTAATAACTATCAGGCATAAGAAAATCTGGATTCTGGTTTTGTTCCCCCCACAAACTTGCCATGTAAATTTTGGGTTATATGACAATAAATAAATAAATCAAATGTAAAGACATATACTCCATTATTGACAATGGAATAAATAGGATTCACCAAAAAAGTGGGCCTTCGTATATTTCACCTGTTTCTTTTCTGGGTTTCCATGACTAAGGGATACACAAGTGCTTTAAATCACTAATGAGAAGTGGCCTAGTCAGCCTTTTAGGTCCAAGGCTTGGGAAAAACAAGTAATACCCAAGACAACAAGTTCAATAGGTTTGATTTTGCCCCCTCTTTTGCTGTTCTGAGAACTTAGCCATACCTATATCATTGCTTTTATGTAAAAATAAGTTTGACTTTCCCCAAAGCCTATTTAGGGAACTTTTAAAACACAGCTTTTAAGTTCAAGATGGACTATGATAAGTTAAATATTCCTGCAGTTTGAGTGATACGGTGCAAACTAAAAAGGAGTTACACCTGGGGCTGATATTTGTAAGTTAATTTACTTTATCATAGAGTTTGCAGTACAGCTAATTGAGAGCTCAATTCCTCCAATTATTGACTTAGAAGCCAAAGAACAATTGCACCTTTAAAGAAAAATCACCCTTCTGCTCTTGTGTGATAGTTTTGTAATATTTAATACATATGTTCTATATCTGGGTTGTTGAAAATACTACTATTTTGTAGATTAAGCAAAAACAAACAAACAAAACCCCATACTACATTGTCCTCTGATTTTTAATTAGATGTTTGAGAAAAGTAGAAAAAAAAATTAAAAAGATAAATAGCTACTAAATGAAGAAGGTGGGTGGCCTGTAGCTGGGGATGACTATATAATTATTTGGTAGGTTTGTGGATATTCTAATATAAGCTTAAATATTAAATCTTTAACAACAGGCGGATGAGACAAGTAATAAGAAAACCAGGCTATAACTCATCTCCAATGTGTCTTCAGTTAAGCACATGAAGATAATTAAAATAATCTAATCTGGTTTAATTACAGCTATTAGCAACTCAAACCCTTCAAAAAGACTCCCAGCCCCTGAAGGTATAGTTAGGCAATATCTATTTAGACTATAGATTTTAAAGCTAAGACTTTTGAGAGAAATGATCTAGTCCAATCCCCTCCCTTTACAGATGAAGAAATTTTGATTTAGAAGTTTAAGTAACTTGCCCAAGGTCACACATCTACTTGTTGGCAGAACTGGGGCAAGCACAAAGGTGTTAATATATTAGGGAGAATGGGAATACTCTGGGGTACAACAGGAAACATATGGTGCTTTAAGCAGGGTACAGGAACAGTCCACTGAGACTTTAGAAAATACTTGAATCAAGTAGAAGTTAATCGTACCACGGTGTCTATGGTATTTAGAGAAGCAAAATATGGAAGGATAAAGCTGATACTTCTTGGATCATATCATTTCATATGTGGAGGTGAGCAAAACCTATGGTAAAAAATAAGTGGTAGGGATGGAGACAGGTCAGTGGAGTCCGAGAAGATTGTGCTGTAGCTGTGGTGCTCATGCTGTATAAGAAATGTCCCTCACTCCTTATAACTTAATCATGGTCTCCATTGAGTTGGGATTCTGAAGCCTGTACTCAGTATGTACCAGAATTGGAGGAATGTTCTATGATGAAGTTATTGTCAGGGCCAGCCTAGAAAAGCTAATTTAAATTGTAGTAACTTAACTAACTCCCTAGAAAGGAGAGCTTTGTAAACGGCATGAAGCTCTGATACCAGGTGTCATAATTGCCAGGCCAATGCCCTTTGTTCTATACCATATTGCCTGTTTTCTCTATGAGAAGAAACAGAGACTATTGAAGATGAACTTTTACTCCCTAATCTTTAGTATAGGAACAACAAAATTGGAATGGAAAGTGACTTGCCCTAGGTCAAACAATGCCTTTCTTCTTGCCCCTCTACTATCTTATATTACTTTTGTATTTGTGTGTGTGTGTGTGTGTGTGTGTGTGTGTGTACATAAATATGTATATATATGTATGAGTATATCAACATTTTTGTCTAATGTTTATATGAATATTTTGTTGCCCCCAGGTAGGTTGTGAACTCCTTTAAACAGATAGAATTCATTGTTTATCATGGTATCCCTAGGGTCTAATACAATGCCTGGAATGTAGTAGGTGCTAAAAAAAAAAATGCTTCATAATTCAATTATTCTGTATTGCGACTCAGCCTTCCTGACTTTAAATCCAGAGCCCTTTCCATTATACCACACTGGTGGTAAACTGTTTCAAGGTATAACCTCTATCTAGGGCAGCGATGCCAAATTCAAATATAAACAGGGTCCCCATCAGCCATATATTTACTTAGAAAACCAAGATTAATATTATCTATCTTTTATTGTATTTTTATTTATTTCATTAAAAATTTCTCAAATACATTTTTATCTGGTTCATGATACATTCTGGAGTATTGCGTATTAGACACTTCTGATCTATGGTACATCTTGACCAAGCCAGTCAACTGCATAGTTATTTTCAATCATCACAGAACAATTCAGCCTGCATTAAGATAGGTATTTGGTACTTAATGATGACTTTGAGTAGTCTAGAAATCAGTAAACACTGACACATAAAAGAAGCTAGTACAAGTGTTTATACCTAGAAGGTGTTACTTTATTATCCACAATTTTTATTTTTTTCTGGCAGATGTTAATAATATTTTGATGGTAAATCTCATATACTACTTTTAAAATATAGATTTTTATTTATCTCATTAAACATTTCCTAATTATATTGTTGAATTTTTAACATTCTTTTTTAAAATTTTTTAATTCCAAATTTTCTTCTGTTCTCCTGTCCCTATCACACCCTTAAAAAGGCAAGCAATATGATATCAATTATACATAATTATACATGATTACACAAGAAGTCATATAAAACATATTTTCAAATTAACCATGTTGCAAAAGAAAAAACAAAACAAAACATGTACATGCAAAATAAGAAAAATAAAGCAGAAAAAAAAAAGTATGCTTCAATTTGTACTCAGAGCCCATCAGTTCTCCTTCTGTATGTGGATAGTATTTTTCATCATGGATTCTTTGGAATTGTCTTGGGTTATTGTCTTGATCAGAGTAGCTAAGTCTTTCACAGATCATCCTTATAATATTGCTGTAACTGCACAATGCTCTCCTGGTTCTACTGACTTAATTTTGCATCATTTCATTTCAATCTTCCCAGGTTTTTTTTTTTTTCTGAAGTAGCTATGCATAGAGCCCCAGCCCTGGAGTCAGGAGTACCTGAGTTCAAATGTGATCTCAGGAACTAACTGTGTGACCCAATAAGTAATTTAACCTTGTTTACCTCAGTTTCCTCATCTGTAAAATGAGCTGGAGAAGGAAATGGCAAACCACTCTAGTGTCTTTGCCAAGAATACCACAAATGGAGTCATGGAGAGTCAGACAAGACTGAAGTGCCTCCACAATAACCAGATTTTTCTGAGACCATCCTCCCTCAACATTTCTTATAGTACAATAATTTACCACAATTTGTTCAGCCATTCCCCAATTGATCAGCATGCCCTCAGTTTCCATTTCTTTGCCAGCACAAGCAGAGCCGCTATAAATATTTTTGTACATATAGGATCTTTCTGTTTTTGTTTTTGTTTTTTTCTCCCTTCTATCTTTTTTGGGATACAGACCTAGTAGTGGTATTGCTGGATCAAAAGGTATGCCAAGTTTTATAGCCTTTTGGGTACAGTTCCAAATTGTTCTCCAGAGTGGTTGGACTAGTCCATAACTCTACCAATTGTGCATTTTTGTTGTTCAGTAATTTTAAGTTGTGTCTGAGTCATTGTGACCCCATTTGGGGTTTTCTTGGCAGAGGTACTAGAGTTGTGTGTCATTTCCTTCTTCAGCTCATTTTACAGATGAGGAAACTGAGGCAAACAGGGTTACATGACTTGCCCTCTGTCATACAGCTAATGTCTAAGATCTGATTTGAACACAAAAAGATGTCTTCCTGACTCTAGATTCAGAACTCTATCCACTGCACCACCTAGCTGCCCAACAGTGCATTAGTGTCCCTATTTTTCCACATCCCCTTGGTCATTTGTCAATTTCTTTCACTGTCATGTTTGCCAATCTGGCAGGTGTTAGGTGGTATCTCAGAGTTGTTTTAATTTGCATTTCTCTAAATCAATTATGATTTGGAGGATGTTTTCATGTGCCTTTTGATAACTTTGATTTCTTCTAAAAACTTCCTCTTCATATCCTTTGAACATTTATCAATTGGGGAATGGCTTGTCATACCTCACTTTTGAAGTAAATTTTCAAAAGAAGAAACTGATGACCCCTAAAATCTGATTCATGGTATTCTTATTTTCAGTTTATAAGCTAAATCATGAATACTCAATGTTATAAAAACAGGAAATTTTCTTTAACATTACATATACCCATTTATGTATATAATAAAAATATGTATATTTTTTAAATGAGACTACCTTAACCATAGTTAGTGTGTGTGTGTGTGTGTGTGTGTGTGTGTGTGTATATTTTTCCTTATACCAAATTTACCTCCATGTAACTTTGAGCTAGGTCTCACTCTAAAACGAATCATGTGACACTCCGTTATTCAAAAGCCTGGGTTTGGGTTTCTATTTAAGGAACAGAAATATATATACACATACATACATGCAAATACATATATACATAAATGTGTGGCTATGTTTATCTATATCTATATCAGTAGTATAGGCATGAGTAGATGAGATCCTGCCCCAGTGTGGAAACTGGGTAAAAAGAAGAAGATATAAATGAGAGATGTGAAGGTAGAAAAGACAAGATTTAGTAGTAAACTATAAATGTGTGGTAAAAGAGAGTGAGAAGTCAAGGTTCTATGGTTTTTGGTTCTTCTGTTTCAACTTTTTTTTCAATAGTTTCAAATATAATAAAGATGATAGCCCAATCCTAAAATTAGACAGTTAACGATAATAACAACAATAATATAGCTAACATTTATGTATTGCCTACTGTGTAGGTATTATTATTGGTATCATCATCATCATCATCATCATCCCCACTTTACAAATGAAGAAATTGAAGTTACATGAATTGCCCAAAGTCACTCAGCTAGTAAGTGTTTAAGGCTGGATTTGACCTCAGGTTTTCCTGACCCAATATTTGATATAGGCCTAATGACAATCTAGCAAATTTTAGAAATTCTCTACAATTACTGACTACTCAAACTACAATGAATGAAAAAATTCTGTTAATCTGACACCAGCATATTAGCCTGTATCAACATATAAATCCATATAAATTTAATGGACAGAGGGTCAAAAATGCATTTCACAGACACACCCGTGAAATAAGGTCTGGCTATGGTATCTAAAGAAATTAATTACTATATTCCCCAAATGATTACTAGACAACATCATCAAAGAGACCTTCAGATTAAATTAATTACCAAAATAAGGTATCTGTCATAGAAGTTACACAGAACATTGGAAAAAATTGTTTTTTGTATAGAAGAGACAATGAACTTAACTCAGTAACAAAATTTTGGGAGAAAGTGTATGTGATTTCCATCAAACTAGAAGGCAAACTTATTTAGATATGAAAGAGATGATGGATATTCAGTTAATAACTTTATTAACACTTTTTTTCACCTTAGAGGAGGAGGAGGGAGAAAAGTCAAGGAGAAGAAGTTTATTTTTCTCAAGCTGGTAAATAGAAAGAATCACTACATATTGTAGCTTACTGGTATTATTTGAAAATGTGGTGGAAGGAATGTTGCCTGACTTTAAGAATAGCCATAAAAAGATAGGAACTAGACCTATGATTTCCCTGGTATAGGAAAATCCCAGGGAGGAATTTCCTTCCTGTAATATAGTTTGGCACCTTCTCTGCAAATTATAACCCAAGAGAGTTCCATAAAAGGCCAAAAGGCTTGCCCAAGGTCATACCTAATACATGTCAAAAATGGTGGACTTAAACTGAGGTCCTCTTGGCTTTGATGTCAGTTCTCTATCATAATATTTATTTAATCATTCATTATTAAATTAATTTCATTCTAATACTGCTTTAGAATAAGAATCCCAAATTTTCAATCATTCATTAATCCATCAGGGAAAAATACATTTATATAGTTCATAGTTATAACATATTAGATATGCATTGTTCCATTAGAATATAGGATTATAGATCCTATGGAAGGTAGCACTAATGTTTTCTATCAGTAAAGACACTAAAAACTCAGAGAAGTTTGCAGATGTACCTGGGGCCACACAGCTAACAAGTGGTAGAAAAAAGGAACCATGTTCTTTCTACATTAAATCTCTTGGCTCATTTTCATAATAAAATATAGATTATACACATTTCACTCTTCCCATCCTTCTTTGAAACTGACTATCCACATACTTTCATTAATTTGTTGTGTTACTTTCATTAAGTCAATTCATCTTTCTGAGCCTCAGTTTCCTCACCTGTAAAATTAAGGAGTTAGACTAAAAAAACTCTAGTCTTTTTACAACTTTGAAGTGATGTGATTTTGTGCTTTTTTCTTTTACTATGATAAAAACTCTTACAATGCATATAGAATAATGATGAAGATGATGATTAAACCCTCCAGTAGAGGAAGTTGAAGGGAAATTAAATACAACATGTATTTGTAGATTCTCATTTCTACTCTGGCTAGAAATAGCCCCAAATTTATTTTCACTGTGAGAAGTTTCAGTGGTGCATAACCTACTATTTAGCAAGATTCATAACCGAGACTATATTTAACCATTGCCCAAATGAAAGCAAATCACCCATACAGTCTAGCACACAATAGAAGTAAATAGGGATTTTTTAATCTTTCCCTGATTTATGCACTCACACTTTTGGGAATTGGGGGCTCATCAGAGTCTAGATCAAAGTAGAGGAAGGCAAGTTATGAACATTTTTTCTTACTCTAAAAGGGTAATGCAGATAGCCTTTTAAGTAGATTTAATGTTAATGCTATGCATAGCAATATGATTTGAGAGAAACCAAGAACCCCCTCTCCTCACAGCAAAACAAGCATCTTCAAAGCCACCTTCTGAAAACTTGAGATTCTATTGTTGTTATTGGATTATTTCAATTGTGTCTGACTCTTCATGACCCCCTTTAGGGTTTCGTTGGCAGAGCTACTGGAAGGGTTTGCCATTTCCTTCTCTAGCTCATTTTAAAGATGAACTGAGGAGGCAGCTAGGTGGCGCAGTGGATAGAACCATGTACTTGGAGTCAGTAAGACCTGAGTTCAAATCCAGCCTCAGACACTTGACACTTACTAACTGTGTGACCCTAGGCAAGTCACTTAACCCCATTGCCTAGCCAAAAAAAAAAAAAAGATGAACTGAGGCAAGCAGGGTTAAGTGACTTGCCCAGGGTCATACAGTTATTAAATGTCTTGAGGCCACATTTGAACTTGGGAAGATGAGTCTTCCTTACTCCAGACCCAGAAGTCTATCCATTGAGCCACCTAGTGGCCTTTGAGAACTATTACCAGTCATTTATTTATTCATTCATTCATTTATTTATTTATTTTAAATATTGTCTTCTCTTGTTATTCATCTTTCATTTCAATTCAACAAATGGGTATTAAGATATTGGGAGAAATGAAGTTAAAACAAACAAACAAAAAAGAAAACTCCTTCCCTCAAGGAAATTTATATTTTACTGACAGAATTCAATATGTATTGAAATAAGTAAATGAAATAAAATTCTAGCAGAGAGATACCAGTAATATGTGAGTAGTCCTTAAGTGGGAAGGCTTATTGAATCATGGAAATTAAAAGAGACATCAAAGATCAATGAATTCACCCCTATCATTTCAAATATGAGGAAATTGATTCTCAGATAAGTCAACTGTGGCCCAAGTATATATATGCATATATATGCATATATGCATACATATGTGTATATATGTGTGTGCATATGCATATATTTACATGTACTTATATGTATATGCATGTGTGTGTATGTATGTATATGTACACACACGTGCACGTGTTTATATAGACACAATTAATTGTGGGGGAAAATGAACAGAATATAACACAATGAGATCATTAAACTCTACCAGCTGACCCAATGATAATATATTATAATAAATATATTTTATAATATAAATAAGTATTTAATTATATTAATCATATATAATTCAATTATATTAATAACAACAAATAAATATATAAAATAATATAATAAAATGTGCCTCAAAATACCAATCTTCATTATCCAATTAATATATGCAAATGAAATCTCCATAAGGCTGACTGACATATAATCAGCTAATGCTGAATCATCCAAACAGATTTTTCTTGTTAACATATAATGTACATCGTAATCTGGTTTTTATCAATGAAATGTGACTCTAAGTTTCCATGTAATTTTAGTAAGACAAAAAAAAGGAAATATTGTCGCATACAGGTAGATATATTTGATTTCTTAAATAGCAGCTCCCACTTTTATGTCTACCCACTTTGGAAATTAAAAGAAATTATAAAAATACAATCTATCTTTAAAAATTCAACGCATGAAGACCTGAGTTATCAAGAAACTATGCATCTTATTTGTCAAGTTAGAATGTCCTGGTGGTAAGATGTTTAGAAGTACCACCATAAAAATTAATGACAAAGGAAGATGCTATCGTCAGAGGATCTGAAACCACTTCTGTCACTGAAATGATGATTAATTACTGTTCTGAGAATCTGACAAGATCTGAAAGCTGAATTTCACTTTGTAACAATTAAATGATGTAACTCTAGATAACAAACTAAATAGATTAAAGAATAATCCTATGTCCAAAATTACACATGGCTAAATATTTGTGTTTATTTATCATCAACATCAAATCAAGGAATTAACTATCTTCATTTTTTTAATTTTGCAAATGATTTTGTAGTCATAAGTACATAAGTTTTCTGGTAATTTATCTCTAATTATATTGAGAGCTCTTAATCTGTATAATAACACAAATTACATTGATTCAACTGCAAACATATGATGCAATTTCAAACATTCATTGCAATATTATTCTGTTTTCAAAGATACACCTTAAGATATGATTGATTATCTCAGCCCTGTTTATTGGGGTTGTTTATGCTCCATTGTATCATTATTTATTTTGTTAAAGGTTTCCCAATTACATTTTAATTTTTTTAAAATTTTGAACTTAAATACAAAAAAATACACACATGCATATACACAGGAGAACATTTCCATGTATATTGCACAGCAGAAAGAGGATTTAATATAAAACCATAACTTTTCATTTTACACTGATTACTTTAAAAAAAAACACTTAATGTTTCCAATGCTACCCTAATTTTCTGTGTTTCCAAGTTTTCTTCTGTTCTTTGCTGCACACTTTGTATTTTTTTTTCTTCCTCCCTCCCCACAATATTCTTGACAAGTGATCATCCATCTTACCCTTGATGATGACCAAGGAGTAAGAGCCCACTCTTTCCAACTTGTATCACCCTTCCCTACTTGTATATAGGTCTAATTGTTACACAGTTTTGCTTAAATTAAGGCCAAGTCTGCCTTTCTGCAATTTAGACACATGTTCCCTAATTCTATCCTCTGGAAACAAAACAGCATCTCAAACTCATCTTCAACATGACCATTCTTTAAAGATATGAAGGAAGCTATCACCTACCCTCCAAGAAAATCTTTTCTCCTCTTAGCTAGACAGACCTACTGTTTTAAAAGTTAGTACTCAGATGGCATGGAATCTTTAGCATCCTATTAGTCCTTTTTTTTAACATAATATTTTCTGTCTTCCTCAAACTCATTGTTGAGTAGTGCAAAATCTAAGAGAAATCTGTGATGCTGTACTAAAGACTTCCAAGGTGAACTATTCACATTAACAACTCCGCATTTGGTTCTGGTTTTTCTAGCTCACATTGTCCCTTCTTGTATCCAGGCATACCATGAGGAAATGTATTCAATGCTTTGCTGACATCCAGGTGCACTGTGTCTGAGGACATTGCTCAGGGGAATGCGATAGGGGACAGTAATAAAGTGCCATGCTAGTGTCTGCAGTCGTGGTATTCCTACTTCAGTCTCCATAATTTTTCAAAGACCATCAACAATGTCTTAGTAATATCACATTTGTCAGTCTTTTCAGCGAACTCAGGATATAATTTATCCAGGTCAGGTAATTTGTCTTTTTTCCAGGTAGGTTAAGTTTTGATATTCTTACCATTTTCTCCTATTAGGTAATGTGATCTATGAGGAATATATACATTTCGCCATGAGTTATTCATGTTGCTATACACAAAAATGCAAATACATATATGTAATTATGCTACTTACTAACTGAATGACCTTGGGCAAGTCACATGAATTCTCTAAACTCTATAAAATACGTCTAATAAAAGCTGCCAACTACAGGCCTAAAATGATGTAACATTTGTAAATGTGCTTTCCAAAGAAAAAAACATACAACACATATTCATATTATATGAACAATTTCATATTATATCCATATGTTGTATTTATAGAGATACTTCATCACTTCAAGAATTTATGATTTCATTAGTAATTTCCATGAGTTGCTTTGATCAAAAATATACCTCACTCAGCAATGACAAATTTAGCTGGGCTAGTCTTTGGAAAATAGATATACAGTAGTATATCACAGGACTCATCCTTGAATCATTTCCAGCTTGGTAGAACCTGCCAAATCTGATTCATTGGCAGAGCCTTTGAGTTATCAGTCACCTCCATAACCCCAGTGAGCCAGAGAGTGGAGAGAAAGCTGGCTTCTGAGATAGGAAGACCTAGGTTCAGGCCCTGCCTTTGATGCATAATAGCTATTTGATGCTAGGCAAGTTACTTATTATTGAACTAGGCAACTTTCAAATGAATGATAAAGCTTTTATTAATTGCCTACCAAGGGCCAGTGATGCTGATAGGTGCTGTACAGAAAGAAATGAGATCATCCTTGTCCTCAAGGAACTTCCATGCATGATAGAAGATGATAATAGATATGTGTGTGTGTTTGTGTGTGTGTGTGTGTGTATATGCATATATATGTACATATACACGCATACACACACACACATATAGAGAGAGAGAGAGAGCACACCTGGGAAGTTAGTTTTGTTTTGGGGAGTCACAGGAATGGTAATTAGAGCCACTAGACATTCTACAATTATTCCCTTTTCAGAAGCAAGAAGTGAGTGATTAGTTTGATTTCTGGAGAAGAAGAAGTAGAAAGCAAGTGTGTGTGTGTGTGTGTGTGTGTGTGTGTGTGTGTGTGTGCATATGTGCATGCATGTGCTGGGGTGGGATGATTGGTGATGGAGGCACCTGTATATGTGGTGGTGGGACAGAAGGAAAGATTACTATATAGATAGATATTTAGTCTTGCCTGAGACTATCTAGGTATAAGTCTTTAGATGGATTTACGCTTATTCACCAATTAAAATAGTTGAATAACTAACAGAATTTCAAAGGCAAATGGATTAACTCCCCAGAGTCTTGGACTCTTGAAATCTGATAACAGAGTATTATTCCAAATGGAGAGTGGTAATCAAGGGCAGGGCAGATGCAAGATGTGCCAGGTGAGAGGATGTGAAACAATCTTTTGGTGTCAGCAATATATAATGGGATAGGTACTCACCTACTCACTGGTCACTCACTGGTCATTCAGGGTAGCTCAGCCACAGGGACGCTGGAACACTGTTAGTTGCAGAAGAATTGTATATACCTTTATTGGTAGAGTTTTCTCACTGGGTTTTCTCTATACAAGTGAATTCATAGTTTCTAGTCCAACAAATAAAATGAATAACACAAATAAAATATTGTTTGACCTATTATATGTAAATATTTATCTGTGAAAGTATCCAGACTGTATATTTCAAAGACTCAAAAGGTCCTGTGATTTTTTTTTTTTTTTAGTGTAGGAAATCCCTAACTGGGAAACATCCTTCCCCAAAGCAGATTCAAATGCATCTTAGTAACATGGAACATAGAAAATAACACTGATCTGGAGTCCGAGTATATCTACATGTGTTCAAGTCCTTGCTCTTTTGCCCACCACTTTCATGACCCTAAACACAAGGGTCTCTTGTCTCCTTTCTATCTCCCTCAGATCACAAGCAGAAGCTCAGTTATTTCCAACAATAACAGACTGGCCTTGTCCAAAACTCAAAGCAATTTACTTTCACGTTTGCAGCGATCTATGGTAGTCCTTCCATTGATGAATACTCTCCATACCTTCTCAACCTGCTGGCTTCTGTCTATATTTTCTTATGAATCCTTTACCTAGGAGGCATATTTCACATCCATTTTGTTTTTCAAACATGGATGGTTGGATCAGTCTATTCAGTACTATTGTGGATTTCCCTAAGAAACCTTTATAATATTCTGGTCATATAATTTATAGAGTGATGTGTGAGAACATAAGCATTTTAACAACCTTTGCATCAACAAGAAATACTTCATACATATGGTCCTTAGGAAGCAGATCCTTCAATATCCTCGACGACACTTTTGGCAATCATGTCAACATACTGATAAGTTCTCTTTGTTCAGTGATCTACATGAAAACATTCAAGGAAGTTTAAAAACCATTAGGATGCAGATAAACAGCATGAACCAATTCCTATTGGAGTAGAAACCAGTTATTTTCCCCTCAGCTTAACTCATAAAAGAAAATTTATCAAACCTAAATGTCTCACAAGTACTTTCTAATGAATTTCATTTATTTGTTTATTATGCTTACCAGAAGGGCAAGCAACTTTCCATTTGCATTAGAAATAAAACTCCTGTGAACTGACATTTCAGTTGGTTTTACATGTCCCAGATCTGTCATTCAAAAAAGAAAATTCAGAACACTCCCTACAACTCTAAAGTTCAGATGATCCCACCACTCTCTCTTTTTAATTTTTTCTTCTGCCTCACTTTTGACTACTCACTCAACCTCCTTCTTATAAAACATTTATAAATTCAGAATACCTTTAAGGAAAAAATATTACTTTTTAATTCTCTATAAATTCTCCATTTAGTCAGTTTGCAAAGGAGCATGCTTCTTCAAAAACTCTAATGGAGAAAAGGAACTTAAGAATGGTTTGTGTACCACACACAAAAGAATTCTATTACAGTACACAGGGAATCTCATAATTCTGACAGAGGAAACACCATGAAAGTGAGGGAAAAGAAGAAGGAAAACATGTCAGGAGACTTTGCTGAGGTTATGTCAGTTTTGGAAGATAAAGAAGGCAATGCTTTAATAAACAGAAATGTCCCACATTAGAGTAGATTGCTTAGAAAATTAGGGAAGGTCCTCATCAGAGGCAGTAATTTAATAGAAATGAGGTGAGTAGTCATTACAGATATTTCAGAAGCAACATCTGTTTTGGCACAGATTGGACAAATGACCTCTGAAACTCCTTCCTGAATTGAGATTCTGAATTTTTGTGGTTTGATGTCCTATGAAGTTTGAAAGAAAGATAAGGCAATAAGGAGGAAAGGTGGAAAGGAGAGAAATAATACAAATCTGTCACCCAATTCTGTTTACCAACCATATTTCTTAGTAGAGAACAGACCCAACCCAGGGTTTCCTGACCTGGCTCCATACCCCCTTCATTCAATGTGGCACATTTCTTTAACCAGATTATGTAAAGTCAAATCCACTGGCAGCATATGAATATAGCTTGGGGATGAGTGAGAATCCATCTTTTCTCAATCAAAAGATTTTATGTATGAAAATATCGGCCCCTGACTCACTGGGAGCAATTGCCAAACTTAAGCCCTCATGACTCCTCTATTTGTCAACCTACATGGCAACAGATTTCCATGGTATAGGGCTCTGTCCCTAGTAACACTTGCGGTTAATTCTAGAGGCTTCTGATTGGTTGGTTGTTGCTCTTCTTTCTCAAAGAGGACCAAAATGACATCACTATGTTAGAGTCAAGTTGCAGTGTGTTCACAGGCATACAACAATAAGGTCAATACAAAAGCTTGTAGACCTTCAGCTTGGTAGTCAGCCTAATACCTCTTCTCTCCACCCTTTCCTTTGGAGCCTCCCAAACACCAAGCTAGCTCTGGCAATGTGTCTTTCAACTTCATCATCAATGTGTACATCCCTGGAAAGTATACTGTCAAGGGAAGTAGATTTATTCACAGTATCTAAAACTTCTCCATTTTCTGTAACCAGTGGTTCCACATATAGATGGTATAGTGCTGGCTGGTGGAGTAACTGTGTTTTTTTGATGTTAACTATTAGACCAAAATTAGCACAAGCAGCAGATAATCGATCATACTTTGTTGCATCTCAGCTTCAGAGGCTGCATTGAGTACACGATCATCTACAAACAAAAAAAAATCATGCACCAACTCTCCCTCCACTTTAGTCTTGGCTTGTAGCCTTTTCAAGTTAATTTACCATCAGTGCAGTAGCTGACCTTGATGCCATGTTCATTCTCATTAAAGGCATTTGACAACATTGCTGAAAAACATTTCATTATTAAATTAACATTTGTTGTGGTTAATTCTATAAACTTCTATAAGATTTGTTTAAATCCATAACACTATACCATTTAAGTTTCAGTCAGTTCCAAAAGAATTTTTTTTCCACAGAGAAGATGAGGTACTTTCTTAAAACAACAATTCAAACAAGCAAATGGGTAATATTATTAAAGAAGATAGAATTGTGAGAAAATATTGGGCTTGCAATCAGAAAGCCTTTGTCATTTATGATTATGATTTGTTTGACCTTGAAGAAATCACTTCATTTTCCTGCAAGTAGAATTGTAGCTTCAAAAGATTTTGAAACTTTTGAGTCAAACACCTGAAAAAAAAATTTGAACAGATGAGCAATAAGGTACCATTGAAGAGGCAGCATAGAAAATGAATAAAGTGTTGACCTCAGAGTTAGGAAGAATTACATTCGAGTCCTGTCTCTAATATATGCTGGCCATGTGACCTTAGGAAAGTCCAATTAACTAGTAAGTGCCCTTATGCAATTCTGGTGCTAAATTGTAGAGGTGGTCTGTAGTTACATTGGTAGTAGTATTTCTTAATAGGGAACTCCTTTCCCTGATGAAATCAAAGATTTTTTTTTGTTTGTTTCTTTAATTAATAAAATGCTAGGATTCTAAGCTATATAATCTTATCAATGAGTGATTAGACATCATTTAACCCACTCCACCTTGAAAAACCTCTATATTTTTCATGAAAATTATTGCTTCATTCAATTGTATATTTTATTTCATCCTGTAAACGAGTATAGACTTTCACTTTTCTGCCCAGACAGATCATGAGATCAAAGAAAGTATAATGTCAAATGTACAGGAAAAATGAAAAACTCAATGAAACCTCAATTATTGTTATTCCTATAAGCTATCCTATTCAAAGTGAAAAAAATAGACAAATAATGATAATCAATAATGAACTTAAAACAGAACAAGCCACATAACTCTTGTGTCAGAAGGATTCAAATGTCAGGAAATATCCATGTATATGTAGGATTATTTGTTACATCTTGAAACTCATAGAGCCAACCAATTCTATCTGCACTGGTCATGAGATGAGTATATCCATTGTGTTATATTCAACTCCCTGTGCAAGCATATAGTTCATGCAATTCAAAGAAGAAAACTTGGAGAAAATTTTTTTTCTGGGGGGGAGGAGATTATAACGGAGCTTATGGAAAATCAATATATTCACTCATGCTCATTTGCTCATTCACTCCTGAGCAAACCTCTTCTCATAGTACTGTACAGGCCATAATTTATTAAGTGCTTACATAATAAGAGAAGACCCCTAGAAGGCATTGCCTTTCTTAGTTTCTCAGGGAGTGGTTCCTCCAAAAATTCCATGTTTCTCTAGAAAAATAAGGGCTCCTTCTTCTCATGAAGCTAGGGTTCTACAAGCTGGTCAAAAGCTATACCTAAGTATATGACTTATTACATAATTCATCATCCTTTGCTTAATAAAATTCTTTATCTTATCTTTTTATATGACACAATAAATAGACCATTAGAACTTGAGCCAGAAGAACTAGATTCAAATTCTGCCCCAGAAATCTACATTACTATAAGCATCATTTAACCTCTCTGGAACTCAGTTCCTCTTCTTTAAATGGACATAATAAGATGTGCCTGTACTGTCTTGAGCTATTGTGAAAAAAAAAATGTTTCTTAAAGTGCTACATAAATGTTAGCAATCACTACACATCTTTGGTCTTATTTATACTTACTATGGAAAGGTTTCATGGTGAACTATTTGTTTTGAAAGTAACAGAACCATGTGGGCATACAAAAATATGCTTATTTTCATCAGTATTGGGGACTGCTTTGCACTAATGCAAATAAATGCAATAATAATTTAATAGCTAAATGTGAGGGAGATGCCTGGGGCATATAGAAATGAAATGATTTGAATAGGGTCACATAGATAATAAGTATCTGAAGCAGTATTTGAACCCAAGTCTTCCAGGAATCCATTCCAATACTCTATGGACTACTCAATTCTTCATCTACATAGGTAAACTACATTTCCTTGTAAATTAGAGTTAATGCCACACCATTGAATCTACAGTCATACCAACTTGAAGACAGAATCTGCCCATCTTCATATAGGGCATGTCTAATAGACTTGCCATCAAAGTTAAATAAATGTATCACCTACATCCTGAGTCTATCTTACGCTTTTCAAATTGCTATACTATTCCAGTCTATTGAAATTGGCTAATATTGTTAAATAGCATCATGCAACCCACAAGAATGTCAAAGAGGGAAAAGACTTTAGAGGTTACTGGCTCTAATGACGACTGGAAGAATGCTTATAAATCTTATGTGAGGGCAATGATTTGGATCCTACCACTTCACACATTTATTCAGTTTGTGCGGTATTTGGAGAGCACACACATTGCACAAAACATGTGGCCTTTTCAGAATATTATAGAACTTTCTTTTTATACTCCCTGAAATGTTGGAACAGCTTTAGACATCTGTATGTAGGAGTATAGTTCTTCCATAATACATCTTCTAAGATGCTTGATGGGAATGATTTTATGTATCTTAGATTTTGGAGAATTCTTGAACCTCTTAACAGTGTGTCATTCTTTTGCTCAAAGTGCAGACTGTAGTTATTATGGCACCTTGGACAATTTAGAAATCCAGTAAAGCTGTTCGCCAGAGATTTGTACTTTGATGAACAAGTTTCTCTAGGGTTTCAGGGAAGACCTAGTAAATTCATTGCTATTTGCTCATTATGATTAGAATTGTTGTGGGGTGGGACTGAGTGCTGTCAACTGTAATTTATTTTTAGGGACTTTGTTCTAAGAAGGATAAAGCAGGAAGTAACTTTTGTGAAATAGGCATAAAATGAGGCCCCGCAAAATACCTTGCTTTTGGTTTCAAGGTAGCCTAGGCCTCAGATTTATCTTTGTGAAGTTGTTAGAGAACCATTCCTTTAGTCCTTGTACCCCTTCACCACTTCAGCTTTATGATGGAAGTATAACTTTAAAAAAAAAAATATACAAAGTTCTGTTCTCATTTCATCTTTGAAGATTCTGTTAGACTACTTGGGATTCTCTAATAAAGTGCCAAAGAGTGTAGCTTGTAGTTATTATTTGCTCTAGATAAATGAATAAAGTTTTCTCATCAGTGATATAAAGCATGAGAAATGTATTTTGGAAAAGGAATATTTTTAAGTATGTAAATAATGTGTAAATACTGAATTTGTTGGAAATGAGATTCTATTTCCTGACTTCTTGCGTGTTGTAAGGTTGACATGCATTATGACAGATGGATTAGAATAGACTATTTTTTTTATTAAATCATGCATTCTCAGAATGCTGTCAAGAAAATGCATAGTCTAATGTGCTATGTAGTGATATAAGCAATGCTGCCTGGCTCCCATGGGAATAATAAACTATGTTGCCAACATATCAATGTCTGCAAATATGTTAGAAGCAGTGGGATATTAGAAATGTGTTTTTATCTAAAATAGAATCTGACTTATTCTTGTTCATAAACATAGACACGTACTCTTCCCCGAGGCCTCCCATATATAACCTTTAGACTTTCTGTTCTAGTTATATCCTATCTATACTTTGGGAAGGGAAAACTTTTCTTAAAACATCCCTTTGTTTGTTACACATTCAGGCCATAGTACAGACTCAGAATAAAACAAGGAAAAACTGTCTTCAATACATCTTGTTGGATTATGAGTAGGGTTTAGGGAGTTGAGGATATATTGAAAAAGAATCCACATTATATTCAAATGAACACATTGCCCCAGTGGTTGAAGGAATACACACATTCACTAATCCCAAGCTAAAGAAGAAGGAAAAATAGCAAACACCAACCCTGATCTGCTCAGTTCTGAAGAAAAGCCTTTGACTGTTGTGTTTATCTCATTTAAAGATGTAGAAAAGGCAGTGAGGAGACAGCTGTGTTTATCTCATTAACACACATGGAGGAGGCAGTGAACACTACAGGGGTTGGGGGGAGAAACATTTTTGTGCTGTCATCACTGACTATACTTGTCCAGCTGTGGAGGAATTTTGCAATGATGTCAAAATTGA
The DNA here is from genome assembly GCF_900497805.2 of Vombatus ursinus. Classification (NCBI taxonomy): domain Eukaryota; kingdom Metazoa; phylum Chordata; class Mammalia; order Diprotodontia; family Vombatidae; genus Vombatus; species Vombatus ursinus. Next base: position 25,917,824 of record NW_020954619.1, read on the forward strand.
GCTGGAAAAAATGAGTAGCATGTAGCTTCCCCCTCACTCTCATATAAATCTACATAATTCTACTTTGGCACTTTGCATCTTTACCACTGAAAAGCTCATACTAGGTTGCATCTCACATTGTGAAATGAAGAAGAAATGGTCACAAATGATAGAAAAATTTTCATGATATTGTAAAAATGATTGCCCTGTTGTCTGCTGATGTGACTGGAAAATGCTCTAAATTTCTGGAACTTATTAAAAATATTTTAGATAGTTTATTTCTTTAAAATTAATCTCATTCTAAAATAAATGACATGCTAGTGAGATATTGAAAGATAATTGAATCAAAGAAAGTAAAATGTGAAAACTTTATAGTTTTGCTGACCTAATGAGTCAGTATAAGTCAGTATACACATACACATATACACACATATATAGGCATATACACATATGTGTACATATATACATATATGTGTATACATATGCATACATACACACACATCTTCCTACATTTGTCCTTGAATTCAGATTGAAATTGTTTTGTTTTGTTTTTCTTGTAGCTTCTTGACCTGAAACAAAAACCTGTGGGCTAGTTTTGCATTTACAAAAGAACTATCCAATAACCATTCTACTTCTAAACCAATTGATATATGGCCTTGGCAACTCATAACCTTACTTCCCTGCATAGAATCACTTTTTAGTGGTGAAAGTCACCTTACTATAACTTGATTGTGTACATATACAACTTCTATAGAACTCTTACCACAGAGAAATCTTTATCATTCAACAAATACCTCAAGAAGTCTATTTCAAGAATCTCTCTAATAATATATGAAACATGGGTTTCTACATAAAAATATTCATCTAATGTGATATATTCATAGAGTTGTGGATATGGATTCAGGGAGAATTAGTTTCAAATCCCACCTCTCACCCTTATTAGCTTTATGGTCTAAGCTAGTCCTTCAATTTCTAGGATCCTCAATTTTCCTTTCGGTAAAATATACTAAGTATCTATAGTCCCCACTTCACAAAGTTGTTGTCAGACTTGAAAGATATATGTAAAAATTTATTAACTTTATAATATTGTGGTCATTGGATTATGCAAATAGAGATGAAACTTACTTCAAATATCATCTAGTTCAACTCCTCTCATCTAGAAAACTAAAGCCCAAGAGTTTAATGACTTTTCTAAGGTCAAATATGTAGTAAGCATCAGAGGTTAAATTTTAACTCAAATCTTCTATTCCAGATAGTATTCTGTTTCCTCTCTAAAAATGCATAAATATCAGTTATTATTATTTCCATTGTTGACTGATAATATGTCAAAACAGTCCAGAATACCAAAGGATCTGTAATTTCACCAGTGTGAGAATTCTCAATAAAGTGATTCTTTCCACAAAAGTGGATTACAGTTTATAAGTGACTAGGTCATTTTTGGAGGCTGACAAGTTAAATTACAAGGTTAGATTTGAACACTTGAGAACTTTTGACTTCTTGAGGTCCCAAATTCTGTCTGCTATGCCACACTGACTCTACAGAAGGTTTCTTCATTGTTGACTGAGAAAGTTTCAAGAGATAGAATATTCTATCATAGGATATTTCAAAGAAGCTCCTACAAGTAGGTGGTGGGGGTAGGAGGAGGAAAGGCACAATGAAGTTAGCCTAGTAGAGGGGAAAGAAAAACAAATTGGCCCCAATATTACCATGAAAAAGAGAAGGCAGCTATTCTCAATTTGAATGAAGCTAAATTCTTGGATTTCTAAATGCTTTACGGAAGTTTGTTCAAAGTTTTGCTCTTTGGTTCCTTTCCACATCACTGGCAAAATTACTGCTTTAGCAGAAGGTGGTGCCTAATAGCTTTCATTGCCATTTATTGCCATGAAATTTATGTTAAATCTCTCAGACTCTCTCCATCATGCCAACAATTGCTAGCAGTTGATCAGAATTCATCAACCCAGTAATCTGAGGTGTTATTTTTTTCCCCTCACCAATCTATATTGCTTTAATGTCACCTTATAATGATACCTTTTAATTTCTGATATTTCCAGATGGAATTTGAGGGACTTGTTTATATGACTTCATTTAATTAGGTTGTAATGATAATAAAATTCTATGGCTGTGTATCATAAGGAAGGCACATTTTTCTATCTGTAAAAAAAAAGCTACAGAGTCACAGAATATTATAACTTGATCAATCCTTTGGGGTCATCTATTACAACTTGGTTATTTTATGGATGAAAAGAAAAATCTTCAATCCCAGGGAAATGGGAAAGGCACCATAAGGATGGAGAAAATTTTAAAAATGTACATGGGAAAGCTAGGGATAGGGAGAGAGTCTACAAACTAATGCCTGTGAGCATGACTTTGCTTCCTGAGAAAATTCTACAACAGATCATTAAAGTAATTAAAGAACATCTAGAAAAGAAAGCAATGAATATGCAGTCAGCATCATTTCATCAAGAACAAATAAAGAAAATATCATTTTATTTTTTAAAAGGTTTACTAAACTGGTAGATGAAGCAGAACGCTGTAGAAATAGTTTGTGTATATGCACATTACATTTTATTCTATTTTTGATGAATATTGTTTTTACATCATTTTCATTTCTGAATAATTCTCTTCCCCATCTCCTACACAATGAGTCATTCCTCCATAACAAAGAGTTTTTAAATGAGAAAACGGTTCAGCAGAACTAACCAAGTCATTGACTGTCTAATATATGTAAATATGTATATGTGTACATGTATACTATAAGTATATTATATATGATGTATATTTTAGCAAAATATTAGACAAAGCATCTGACACGATGCTTATAGAAAGATGGACAGTTGTGGATAAGGCAGAGATTGAATGACTATACTCAAAGCAAAGTCATTAATAATACAATGTTGATATGAGAGGAGATCTCTAGTACAGTGTCCTAGGAATCTGTACTGAAACATGTATTATTTCACATTTTTATCAATGACTTGTATAAGAGATAGATGGCAAATTTCTCATATTTGCTCACAATATGAAGCTGAGAGGAGTAGCTAAAACATTAAATGATAGAGTCCAGATCAAAAAGAAACACACACACACACCCCAACCTCATGAAAATCCAGAACAGTAGGAAGAATCTGATAAGATAAAATTCAGTGGAGCTATGCAAAGTCTTGTACTTTGATTCAAGGGGAAAAAAAAAGCTTAAACAGTAAGGAGGAAAAAGTCATAGTTAATTAGTCTATATGAAAAGGTTTTGAGAATTCGAGAATTTTGAGTACTCTGAATGTTCAATATGAATCTTCAGTGTGATATGACAGCCAAAAAAGCTCATGCAATCTTGGGCATATTAAGAGATTCATAGCATGAATAAATAAGATGATAGTCCCTTCATGGCCTAATAAGAACATACCTGGAGTCATGACTTTAATTCTAAGAGCCACAATTTAAGAAACACTTCGATAAGTTAGAGAGAATACAGAGGAGGACAATCACAAAGGTAAAGAGATATTGTGTCTGCCTTTTCAAGGGCAATTTAAATCGCTAATTTTAATCTGTTGTTCAGTCATTTTTCAGTCATGTCTGACTCTTTATGAACTCATTTGGGGTTTCCTTGGCAAACAAAGTGGATTTATCTCTTCCTTCTGCAGTTCATTTTATACATGAGGAAACTGAGGTCCATGGAGTTAAGTGACTTGCCCAGGGTCACACAGATAGTATCTGAGGCCAGATTTGAACTCAGGAGGATGAGTCTTCCTGTCTCCAGCCCCAGCACTCTAGTTGCACCACAATTTTTATCTAGCATATCTAAAAAGATGTTTTTCTCTGGTAAAAGAATCTATTTTCTAGTTTAGGATGTAAGCGAGGGGTTAAAATTAGAATATTATAGCATATATGTAAATATCTGATTCAAAATCAACACTTTTTTTTTCTATTTAAAATTGTTCCAGAGAAAACAATATCCCATCCTTCCACTCTCATTTCTTTCTCAAACCACTTCAGATTTTGAAGTTGTTAGTCACAGTCAATAGAAATGAAAGTTTAGGTACATCACATAATAGAAGTAAAACCTTGACATTTCCCTCCTATTCTTAGGAAACATCATTGTCATAGGGCAATAGTATGTTTGAGCTGGAAATATCTTGTCCATCCCTTTGTTTTGTTGTTGTTGTTTTGTTTTGTTTGTTTTTCAGACAACACTGAATCAGAGAAAGGAATTCACACAGCTAGTTTTGGATGGATATTCAGAATAGAATACTTTTCGTCCTTAGAGTACAGACAAAGAAACAAACAAAAAAACTTATTCCCTCTCTCCTTATCGTTGTTATTTTTTTAAACAGTAGAGCCACTTCAAAATATGAAACACATCTAAGACTTGTAAGAAATCACATTTTTAAAACCTCCAGTAGAATTTACAGTTGATTTACATAATGGATGCAGTGACTTCTAGTAGATCGTCTGAGAAGCAATCAGTGTTACAATACAGTTTAAGGATAGTGTAGAGTACACACAAGTCATTCCCATGAAAATATAAATAAAAATTAGGATGACCACTCAGCTGTACTCTCTCTCAAAATTTCAGGTAATATTCAAAAATTCCAATAAACACATTTTTCCATGTAAAATGTATAGAATTTTTTCATAATATTTTTGTTCTAGAGTTTGGTTGTACTTCACTATCATGAATAATATAGCACAAAGTCTGGTTAGGTATAATGCCTATAATTCTACCTTTTGTGGAATGGTTTTATGACCATCTTTCTGTCTTCCCTTCTCTGAGGGTTATTTTTCAATATAAGGCCCTACTTACTAATGTAAAAGTCCAGGTATATAGTTTGGAGCCAAAGCAAATATTCACCACAAACGGATTCTCCAAACTCCCTTAATTATTAGCTGATACACATTTTTATTAATAATACCTTCCATCTGTTTGATGTTCAATGTGATTCAGCTGCAGGTGGTAGCAAAGCTGTTAAGGCATGCATGTATTGAGGTTTCAGTAGCATTAAAAAATTAGAAATTTCCTTAACTTCTTCATGTTCAGAGAGATGACTAAATAAGAGGGAGTATAAAATGTCTGCCAGTCACAAACAAAGTACCATTTTTTCTCCAGTGAAAAACACTATCTCCAATTAAATGTATTAAAATTCGCTATTTAGGAAGAGAGTTGATAAATGTTTGATTTGATAATTAATCAAGTGACTTGAATAACTATGCATGGTTTGCTGTGGGTAGGACCAGAGAGCAACAAGAGAGATCTTCACTTCACTCCTCTGCTCATGTTTTGAAAAGTGCCCCTATATTGCCCACCAGATAAATTTCATTGTATAAATATTCAAGGTCTTTCACATTACAGAATAACACCACTTTTCCAGTTTGATTTCATAATGTTCTGTGTACCAGCCAGACAAGACAGTCCTTTTTCCAATGACTTTGGTGCCTTCTAAAATCAATACTCCCCCCCCACACACATTTTACCTTATATTCACATGGTTCACCTTCCTCTTCCCCCTTTAGCTTTTATTTTCTGCCTCAGCCTTTAAAGCCAATTACAAATGCTACCTCTTCTATGACTCCCAACTTTTATCTTTCCAGTGATTAGCAACATTCTTGCTCAGACTGGTACTTCACATGTTTACGACAAAATAGTGTGCTGTGAGTTAAGTGTTTATTTCTTGTTACTCTATAAGAACCTTTAGTGGTGACCTCATGTCTTATGGCCCTCAGCTCCTAGTACAGTGTTCTGCATGTAGAAGGTTCTTAATACATATTTGTTGAATGAATGAGACAAAATTATTAATTTACATCGTTGAGAATGTTTCTTGAAGAGATCAACTCTTGGCATGAAAGTGTGAATAAATAACTTCATATAATGAAAGTTATTAATATTCCAAACAGTTTCTCTGGTAAAAGAATCTATTCTCTAGTTTAGGATATAAGTGAGGGGTTAAAATTAGAAAATTATAGCCTATATGTAAATTTGATTCAAAATCAAACACTTGTTCTTTTTCCATTTAAAATTGCTCCAGAGCAAACAATATCCCATTCTTCCACTCTCATTTCTTTCTCAAGCTATCACTCCTGCAGAGATTACACTTGCTTTCTTTCCCCATCTTGATTCCCTGACAAAGGAGTTCATCTCTACATTGTCCTCTTCTCAAGTCTCCTGCACTTTATTCTGTCAAAGATCTTGTCCTTCCAAATCCAAATCTTGGATTACTCCCACCATCTACTTACTGCCTTTGCTTTTACTCATGGGCTGGTGAACAAAACTGGAGAAAATGATGAAATTATTCTGACTGGATCCACTTAAAGTTTATATAACATGATGTCAACTGGGCCCTCACTGTGGCAAAGCATTCCTTCACTCTCCTATTCACAATAGGATATTTTCCAAACCTTTTCGTCTATTGTCAAACCTCCCACAGCAGCCACCCATGCAAACTCCCTCAACTGAGAACCTTAACTCATTTTTTCTGGAAAAAAAAATAAGCCATTGACTGAGAGTTCCCTTTCCTCTTCTGTTTCTAATCTCATATCACTCAAAAGTCCTCTGCCAATATCTCCTCCTTCACTCCTCTTTCATATAAAGAAATAGTCCTCTTTGCCAATGCAAACTCCTCTACATGCTCAAGTCATCTCACTCCATCCTGTCTTCTCCAGAAAATTGTCCCATTTCTCATCCCTACTGTAATATTAATTTCCCATCACTCCCTGTCTACTGGCTGCTTCCCTATTGCTTGAAAAATACATGTTTTCCCCATTCTCAAAAAATCTTCATTTATTCTCTCTATCCCTGCTAGATATTATTTCATAATCTCCATTTGTGCCTCAGGAGTCTATAATAGGTGCCTTCATAGCCTTTCATCTCATTCTCTTCTTAACTCTCTACAGCATGCTTTCCCAACTCATTCTTCAACAACAATAAAAACAAACAAACATTTTTTTCAAAGTTATAATGATCACAATGGACAAATATAATAGCTTTTTCTACTCACATATTTTTTTCTTTTCTTCAACTTTTGACACCACTGATTACCCTTTTTTCCTTGATCCTTTTTTTTTCTCTAGGTATTTATGATACTATGCTCTTCCTAGTCCTGCTCCTACCTGTCTGACCAGTTTTCTGTTTTCTTTGCTTCATCCATATCATGATTATTTATAGTAAGGATACCCCAAGGCTCTTTCCTGAGCCTTTTATTCTCTTTCTAGATTATTTCACTTAGTGATCTCATAAGCTCCCGTGGTTTCAATTACTATCTGACACTCAGATGATCTCAGACCTACTTGTTAATCCCTAACATTACTGCTAATCTTCAGTCTCAAATCTCCAACTGCCCTTTAGACATCTTGATCCAGGCATCTTTTAAACTGAACTCACTATCTTTCCTCCCCAAAAAACCTTCCCTTTTTCTTAATTTCCTTATTATTGGATCACCATCCCAGTTACTGGGTCTCGCAAACTGTGTATCATCCTTGATTCCTTATTCTCTTTCACACATATACAAACACACACATACACTCAACTAGTGGTCAAATCCAGTAGTTTCTGCTTTCATAACATCTCTTGTATATACTCCCTTCACTCCTATGACACTTCTGCCAGCTTGGTACAAGGGTGGGAAACCTGCAGCCTCCAGGACACATGTGGCCCTCTAGGTCCTCAAGTGAGGCCCTTCGACTGACCCCTGGTTTAGACCTTCATCACTTCATAGCTGGACTATTGCTATAGTCTACTGCTTGGTCTTCCTGTCTCAAGAATCTGCCCATTCCAATGTTTCCACCACTGAGCTGTCAAATTGGTCTTCCTAAAACACAGGTTTGATGATATTACCCTATTCAGTAAACTCTAGTAGTTTCTTATTACTTTCAGGATAAACTGTAAAATCCTCTGTTTGACTTTCTAACCCTTCATAATCTAGCCTCATCCTGCCCTTCTACTTTTTATACCTTGTGTCCCATTTATGTATTTTGTATTCCAGTGACACTTGGCTCTTTGCTGTTCCTTACAAAATATTTTATTTCTGACCGCTCGCTGTCTCCCATACTTGATTTGCTTTTCCTCCTCATCTCCATCTCTTGCCTTCCCTGGTTTCCTTATATCAGCTCAAGTCCCACCTTCTGAAAGAAGCCTTTCCAACTCCCTCTATATCTTACTGCCTCCCCTCTGTGACTATCTCCTTTGAGGCCCAATTTATACTATGTATATACATATGGAAGTATATATGTGTGCATACGTATAATGCATATATACATGTGTGTATATATTGTATATACATGTGTGTATATATTGTATATACATGTGTGTATATATTGTATATACACACACATATATACAAATATATTCATATATATGTATATACATGAGTGTGTATGTGCATAATTTGTGGGAAGTTAGGTGGCCCACTAGATAGATTGCCAAGCCTGGAGTTGGGAAGACTTATCTTCCTGAGTTCAAATCTGGCCTCAGACACTTAAGCTGTAAGATCCTGTGCAAGTTATTTAACTCTATTGCCTCTTCATCAATAAAAATGAGCTAGAGAATGAAATGCCAAGCTACTCTAGTATCTCTGCCAAGAAAACCCCAAATGTTGTCATAAAGAGTTTTGGACATGGCTGAAAAATTATTGACATATAATTTGTACATGGTTGTTTAAATGCTTTCTCCCAAATTAGACTGAGCTCCTTAAAAGAAGAGATTATTATTTTTTAAACTTTTCTTTCTCTCCCCGGAACTTAGCATAGTGTCTGTGACACATAGCAGATAATAAATAAATGCTGGTTGACTAACTGACTATTAATTGAACCTCCATATTGAAGTGAGGAGGGGATAGAAATTTTCATGGTAATTACATTATTAAAATGCAAATTTGCGGCTTGGTAGGGGTGGCTTTATGCTGTATATCTTTATTTTTTTTGGGGGGGGGCTAGGCAATGGGGTTAAGTGACTTGCCCACAGTCACACAGCTCGAAAGTGTTTCTATGTGTCTGAGGCCAGATTTGAATTCAGGTCCTCCTGAATCCAGGGCCGGTGCTCTATCTTTTTTTTTTTTTTTTTAAAGAAGGAATTCAACAGCAGATCACAGATTAAATACTTCTACTTTTGTTAATTAATTTCAGAAAGGCAGCTTAATAGAATGGCTTAGAGTTAAGAAGAGCTGGATTTGTTTTCTGGTTTTGACATTGACTGTCTGTTGTGACAAAAGGGCAGGTCACTCATCTTTCATTGCCTCAGGCAACTCTTTAAATGGCTAAATTACAAAAGGCCACCTTGCTATGTTGGTGGGGAGAAATATCTACCACAGTATTCACACAATGACTTAATGGACTCAGTTCACTGAGTAACATGAGGTTAACTGATTTAGCAAGAGTCCCTCTGCAAGCATCAGAGGTGAATTTGGACCAAATTTCTTTTAACTCCTAGCTAGCATCCTATTCATGATGCTGTAATGCCTGTAGAGTTGATGCATATGAGGTTGTTAGGCTTATCTCTCTGAATAGGTGTCTCAGTATAGAAGATTAGGGGTTCAACAAACATTAATTGTCTCCTCTTTGCTAGGCTTTGTACCTGGAGCTGGGCAAACAAAATAGAAAGGAACAAAAAACAACAACAACAAAAATAAACCACCCTTCTTTCAAGGAGTTTACATTTTATTGGAGGGACATAATTTGCACAAGAAAATGTAAAAACAAAGTGTTAGGTAATTTCAAGAGGGAGAAAGGAAAAATCTAGTACAAGGTGTCCCAGAAATCTCAATGTAGTTTTAAGCCATTAAAGTTTAAATTGCATTACATTTGCATTTTTAGAATATTTAAGCTATTAAAGCTTAAAACTCTAAGATCTCCCTGTATAAGAGGTAGAACCTGAGCTATGATTTGAAGGAACCTAGAGATTCTCTAAGATGTAAATGAGGAAGAATTCCAGACATGGGGAACCACTTACTCAAAGACATGAAAGAGGGAGTTAGAATATCATATAAAAGGAAAAGCTAGCAGGACAGTTTTACTGGACTGGAGTATGCATGAAAATTACTTGAAATACAACTAGGAATTTAAATGGAAGTCAGATTGTGAAAGGTTTTAAATATCAGCCTGTGGATTTCAAATTTTATTCCTAGTTGCAATAGGGATTCACTGAAGATTTGAATTCTGATTTCAAAAATGTGAGTTCTATTCCTTGAGATACACACACACATACACACACACATATAGCTGGTGGGAAATGGAGAGAAGACCATGTTGATCCCCTTTCTTAAATAGACCCCTGGAACTCATGGCCCTGCCCTTGAACCAGAAGTTCCAGTCAGAGGGTCAGAGGGTACTTATGAGATAGGAGTACCAGGCATATTCAATCTTATAAGATAATAATATTTAAAAATGATAAGTTTCCTGGAAAAGGAAGGCAATATGGAGAAGTCTAAAAAAGTCCAAAAGCAGTGCAGCTGATAGGAAATGGAAAGGAGACTGTGCCGATCCCTTTTCTTAAATAGAGGTCCTGGAATTCATGGCCTTTAAGTAAATACAATTTTTTTGACCTTGAGATTTATTAAATACTAGAAAGGACATTAAGGAATATATTCATATCTTTTTCCCTGAACAACTTTTGGGTTTGAGAGAAATTATTTTACTATTATATTAATAACCAATCATTAAATTGGTATCCAGGTTTTTTTCCTTTATTTCCTCATTTAAGGTCCAGCCCTTATAAAAAGTCAGTCTCTGAAGGACATAACTGATTGATGAGATTGTCTTAGCCTTTAAGGAACATTCTTTTCAATGTTGGGCAGGACCCCTAAGAGAACTAACTTCTGTTTAGAGTATAAATGGAATCCAGTATGAGTGAGTTCTTAGCCTGGAGAAATGAGCCCCTGTCCTTGTATCCCTCCATTACAGTTTAGAGTGACCCAGATCATGAATGAGAAAACCAACCAGAGTAGCCTCTATGGAGTTGGATTCCCCTGTCAAGATTGGTGGAGTCTATGATCTGACTGAGTCTCATGATCAAGCCATGTTCTCAGCAGGTGGAGCTGAAGACTTTTAGCTCCCCTCCTTATTAAATGTCCACCAATCAGGATTGAGTTTCACTTGTCAGAGGCATTCCCTTTCAAAAGTATTTAAGGCTTTCAGGTTTTCCATGGGTTTGTCTTTGATTACCAGAAGAAACCCCTAACCATCAATTTATTGATTGCTGGCTAGTCTAAATAATAAATTGATTATTAATTACTGAGAACCTCTATGTCTTGCTATTTTTCATTTGTTACAGATTCTTAGTCTGGTATCTAATTTTTAAAAATATCTTGTTAACTATATTTCAACATAATTTGTTTTCTTGGTAATTTTATGCATTCCATTTTATGAATTTTACAACATTATTCCAAAGAGTCTATAATTTTCACCAGAGTAGCAATGGGATCCAATACACATATACACAAACGTTAAGAACCCATGATGAAGGATATCTTTTCTGAGGCACTGTGATGAATAAAATAACTGTTCACGTTTCTTACAGTCACAGGATGCTTAGATACTATGAGAGATCAAAGGTGAGCAAAGTTATTTTTCTCTCAGGTCACTAGAATTTCTACTTTCTGACCTTTCAAAGAATTTTATTACAGGTTTTCTCTTCGAAAGAAATAAGAGTATTTAAATTTGGATGAGAAGTAAGAATTGTCTAGTTGCCTGTGTCAAAGTTCACAAAGTGAATGCATCTTTCAGCTATTCATTTTTGCTTTTGATTCACCGCTGTGTTTTTCTATGTCCATGGGCACCCCCCACTACCTCTGGCAACAAAGTATAAGAAAGTATTTATGTATATGTATGTGTGCATTCACATGTATGAATTTTATGTATTTTATCTGGAATTACACAAGACTGATTGAGTGAGGACTTGTCATGTGAAACCTAGCATTCAGTAAACAGTGGGAAATTTGCTTATTACTGACCGGGTGTGACATACTATCATTAACAGAAAATTCACCCATTATATATACATATATATATACATATATAATATACATATATATATTTGGTTGGAGGGCTTGATTGAAGTTTTTCTTGCTGCTCTCTGGGAGTAAGTCTCATCTCAAAGTGTGATAGAGGGGAAAGAGTACTGGATTTGGAATTGTAATGAGTAGGTTTGAATCTTAGCTCTGTTAATGTACTACCTGTATAATCTGGAAAGAATCTCTTGCCTACATCTCAAAAATTTGGGAATTTGACCAAATATTTTCAAAGATCTCTTTCAGCATTAGATACAACTATCCTATTCTTATGATGTGGAGGCCAAGATATGGGGGGAAAAATTTTAAAAAATGTTTGAGTTCTAGTCCAGATTTAGTCAGTAGTTAGTTGTTTGACTGCAGTTTATTCATTTATTCACTCTCCCTCATTTATTTTTCATTTGGTAAATGTGGAGTTAGGATTAATTAACCTCTAAATTTATCTATATGGTACTTTGATGTAAGTTCATGGCAAGACGAGAGCTGGTCACCATGCTGTGTACAGCAATTTGTTTTACGAATAGGATTTGTTCGATGTTGGAGTCTAGGTGAAGCATCAGAATAGTTTAGCCTATTTGCAGTAAAAGCTGCCAGGCTATAATGCCGAAAGTTTCTACTCAAAGAGAATAGTGTGCCAATTTTTAATTATACATGATTGCATCCGTAAATGGCATCCAAAAGTCAGGGAGACTATCATCTTACAGCACTGTTTCTTCTGCAGTTAGGGTGACCTAGCCTTAGGTCTCCCATGTAGCCAGCATCAAAGACAAAATGCTTAATGACACGAAAAGGAATTTAGCAGGCTCAAGTCTCCAGACACGATATCCAATGGCAATTTCCTCTCAGTTATCAGTAATGGTTAGAGTGACGTCCATTTATAATAAAAAATTCATGAGGCAGTCTGCATTGATATTCTGTACTTATTCTCTTACCTGTTAACCTGTATTCAAGGTATTCTCCTTGAATTACCCTATAGTTCTTAGATATACAGTGTGCTTATAAGGAATATCTAGTTTTTCTTATGAAAAAATTAAAACAAGAAATTATAATATTTTACCTTACTAGGACATCCATCATACTTCTATGCAAATAATTCTATTTTTAAAACAGGCAAGTTACATTATATTTTTTTAAAAAGCTTTTCAACCATAGATGACAATGCACAAAATACTTTTCTGTTAGATTTTTTTTAATTCTATATTTTCAGCACCAGTTCAAAGCTAAAGCCTGTTAGAAGCAGAAATGTTAAATGATTTGATTGTGGGAGTGTAACAGAGGTTCACTGAATGCCAAAATAATTTTGGCAGACTTCTAAACTTCATCTTCTCTTCAACTCACTAAGCATATTGACTATATTAAATAATAGCTTAATCACTTATGGAACCAGAATTTTTTTTATAGATATAGATGGCATACTTAAGGCTGTAAATACAGATGTGAATCTAGTTATCATTATGGATATATGCCACCCAAGCACATAAACGTTTTTGTGTTATGTAGAGAGACAGCATGGTCTTGAGGAAAATAACACTGCACCAAGAAACACCTGGTTTTAAATTGTGGCTCTGACATTTCCTTAGCTGTGTGATTTTAGGTAAATAACTTTACCACTATGGGATAATGAAAAGAGTGAGAGGCCTGGGTTCAAGTGTGATTTCTGCCATTTAATACTTTTTGCACCTTGAGAAAGTCATTTCCCTTGCCCAGGTCTCTGATTCTCCATTGGTAAAATGAGCGGATTGGAGTAGATTTTATTTTTTTTTTTTATTTTTATTTTTTAATTAATTTATTTTTAGTTTTCAACATTCACTTCCACAAGCTTTTGAGCTTTAAATTTTGTCCCCCTCCATCCCTATGGAGTAGATTTTAATGAGGAAGATAACACATAATGTACCTTTTAAAATTTATTTATATACATGGACAGGATGCTGCATTTGGAGTCTCAAATACCTGAGTCTGAGTCCTTTTTCACAGATTTATTAGTTTTCTGATGATGGGCAAGTCACATAATCTCTCAAGCTCAGTTTCCTCACCTGTAAAATGGGATAAATATACCACCTACTTCATAGGGTTATTATGAACACAAAATGACATAATACAGGGGATCCCAAAAAACTTGGTGCAGTTGTAAGTTTTAATAACTTTAAACTACATTAAACTTTTGAGACACCATGTATATGCAAAACACTTTATATACTTTAAAGCACTATATAAATGTTGGCTATTATTGTTAATCTATGATAACCTGGCTTCTTCAAGCCTCAGCTTCCCTACCCTAAAATAGTGGTAACACTTGCACTGTCTGTACCAATAAATTGATATTTGGAAAATCTTGTGTACAATTCAAAACAAGTCAAGTCAACAAATGTCAAACACTGTGCTAAGGCCTAGAGAGAGAAAGAAAAGTTTAAAAAAATAGTTTTAGAAATGTGAATTATTAATAGCATTTTATGTGTTAGGTACAGATCATGAATACCAAGCTAAGGTCTTTCAGTATGAGTAAATAAGCATTTTGATTTTCAATTTAACATTTTCTCACTTTAGAGTAATCTTTTCCTCATTTTCAACTGCAAACTAATTTTGCCATTGAGATTTTCCTTCATTATCTTCTCAGTAATAGAATAAGGTTAGGATGTGTGTGTGTGTGTGTTCTGTGCAACAAGAAACAGAGGTTGATTTCTATCTCTTATCTCTTTTAACTATTAATCATTTTATCCTTTAGAGAAATAAATATACATTTTAAAAAAATTTATTATTTTTTAGTTAGTTGTCTTGAGTACTTATTTGCTAAAAAAGATATCTTAATGATATCCAGACAATGAATAAAATATGATGAAGCATCGGAAAGTAAATTAAGAAGCTTTTTGTAGGAAGTTGTTGAGTGTCCATGATACAATGAGTTGCATTTAATTAAGTTTATTTCAAGACTGCAATGGATCTGGGAAACCATTGATATAGACACTTCAATAGTACAAATCATAACTCAACCAACACTTTTTCATTCTGCACAATCCTTATTACTGCCTTCCATAAATCCACTAGGAAGGATCTATATTATCTGATGGGGGCATTCCTCTGGGTTTTTTCAAAACCTAAGGGTTCCACCCTAGCACTTTGGATATTCATTGTTTTTCTTGTTACATTGCTGACTCAATTCTTTTTTGGTACATAAATTCCACAGATGAAAGTATTTTTTCACCATTTCCCTCCCCAATACCATCATTAGTAATATGTTACACCCTATTGATGCTCACCATTTGTCTCTCCATTGTAGTATGGGTCACACAAAATTTTGACTTTTTTGGATACAATAGATGTCTCTGATTCAAAATCATAAAACAACACAAGAATTTAGTGATAAAATTCGTCTTCCATGTGTGTATCAGGAAGTAACCTGCAGTTGTTTAAAATATGGTGCAATTTTCCAGATGTTATCCAGTTTGTTCTGTTCTTTTTATTCAATTCTGAACTCAGCTCATTGTCCATCTGCCATGCCTGTTTAAGACATAGGTATTGATGGATTTACTGAATATATTGCCTATCCAGTTTGGACATTAGGCATTTTTTGTCAATTTGATTTTTCTCTTTTGGTAAGTGTGCCATCACTAAATTGTCTTTAATTTCATACATTAGTAACTCTTTGCAGATTAGATCTAAATTGCACAGGATATACTCCACACACACATACACACTTATGTGCACAGAACAATTAAATGATGTTGATTTTTTTTGTCATGAATGTGTTTTTGAGAGAAATTATTACTTCTCTCATATTAATAATCAATTATTGATTGATATTAAGATTTTTCCTTCTATTTCCTTATTCAAAGTCCAAGGAAATATCTCAAGGATATTTTTGACTTTGCTTAAAAATTTACCCCACCTACACTGTCTTATCTAAGTGGAATTCTTTTTACCCCACTCAACTAGAAAGCCTTACAAAGAGAATCTAATCTAGGTGAATTCTAGCCTATTGTGTTTTACTCAGATAGGCTGGAGTGGCAGGGTAGATCCCTTTGTCTAGATTCCAAGAGAGTTGGCAGTGATCTGAGAACCAAAGGTGTACTGAGCTTCTCATTAGAATAGGCCTACTCATTATAATATTAATTCTCTCATTAATTGTTAACCAATCAGAGTTTATTTCCACTTGTCAGGAATACCCACTCTTCAAAGAGTACATAATTGTCAAGAGGCCTCCATGAGGCCTCCTTTGGTTTATGAGAAAAAGCCCAACGACCATCCTTCTAATAATTATTTGCCAGGCATGATTAATAAAATGATTAATTACCTAGAAACTATGTCCCTCAAACTTTTAATTTGTGACATTTTCATTTGGACTATGAAAATCTTAAGACTAGTCATTTTTGGAGGTTAAACCAAATGTTTTCATTAAGCATCTCTTAAGTCAGGATGCCAAGAAATACAAAATTAGTCCCTGTAACAAGGAATAGAAGATATAATTTATTTATATACATACATACATGACACATGTAAAGTAGATGAAATATAATCTTAAGGGCCATGGCTATAGTAGATTGGGGAATCAGGAAAGGTCTCTTGCATAAAGTGATATTTGAAATGAAATATTCTGTGAGGTAACATCTGGATAGAGCAATGGATAGAGCACCAGGCCTGGAATCAGGAACACCTGAGTTCAAATTTGGCCTCAGATACTTACTAGCTGTGTAACCCTGGGCAAGTGACTTAATTCTGTTTGTCTCAGTTTTCTCATCTGTAAAATTAGCTGGAGAAGGAGGTGGCAAACCACTCCAGTATCTCTGCCAAGAAAATCCCAAGTGGGATCACAATAAGTCAGGCACAACTGAAATAACTGAATGCCACCACCACCACCACCAACAACAACAACAACATTCTATGAGGCAATAGTGAGGAGGGAGAACATTCCAGGCATGGTTACCCATGGCTAACAAAACAGGATTCTTGGTATGCTCTTTTTAAATGCTTTATTCCATTTGATTGACTTTTAGTCAATATTTTTAATCTTAGAGTATCCTGCAACTTATCTCTTCTCAGTTATTAAGTATGGCCTTTCTGTTGATTTCATGTCCCCAGTGACAAGAGAGAGGTATTCCTAGAATCCCAGAAGATGTAATTTACCTCTTCCAGTACTTTACACCCAAGATAAATTGATTTAACTTGGGATTTGACATAATTTACACCAACCTAAATTCTACAACTGGTAGTATTGTAGCTTTAAAATGGAAATGAAATAACTTATCATTGGGTAAAAAAAGCATTTTTAGCTGTTCTTTAAATATAAAAATAATCTCAGAACCTTATAAACATTGCAAAAGCTGGTAACTGTATTTTTTAAGGAGTTACACATGTAGTAGAGATTACTACCAAGACTATAAATGAAGCGTATTTCAGACAAACAAAAAATAATTTACCATGAGCTAATGAAATTATTTAGGTACAGGGACTCAACCTGTGTTTTCATTAATGAGAGGAACTGCATTTATCAATTGTTATTGATTGAGATGAATTAACCACAGTTATCAATGAACATTGACATCTTATCTGTAACTTAGCTTTGTAGAACACTCCAAAGTTAAGAAATGACATTACACGATCAGCATAAAGTATTTGTCAGAGATAGACCTTGAAACAAAGTCCTCCTTGTTTTAATACTAACTCTCAAGACATGATATCAATTATTTCAGCCTAATTCATTGTTAAAATACAATTGCACCCAGTTCTTCCAGACTCAGAAGCCACTTCTCTATCCCTAGTGCCTGGTGGGCTCAACATTCTGTAAACTGAGGCAGATGTTCTTTTTAGAGAATTTAGATCTCTCTTTTCCCCAAAGGGGTAATTTACTGGGAAAACTCATAGGCTAGTTCTCAAGCTCTAAATCCCCCTTTTCCCTAATGGGAAGAAAACTAGAGGAAGATTATGCTTGAGAGATTAAAGAAGATTTTTATTAAGCAGGGAAGAAAAATGTGCACAAGAACTATTAGCCTATGCTGAGCAGCTCTCTAAGTAATGGATATGGAAAATACAGATATCTAAACTTTTTTAAACAAAGAAAGGTAAGTAATTGGGGCAAGGGGGAAAGGTGGGGTTAGAAAGGAATGAGTCAGGGAGTCTCCTGGGTGAGTTAGGAATTCTAGGTGTCAGAGCTGTGGCCCTTTGATACACAAATCAGAAGGCATTCTTGGTGGCAAACAGTCCACAGTTCAAGGTGTGGGCATAGACAATAAGATAAGATGTCTATAAAAACCATAAAACAGGATGTGTCTGAGATCTCCATAACCAATAGTTAGGGGAGTCTCTGAAGATAAGCATGTCTCTTGAAGGCCACTAAACCACCAAATGGCCCAGGGTCTGCTTCAAAGCTGGTATGAGCTTAACTGGCTTCAGAGTTGCTGGTTTTCTACATATTCAGCTGAGTTTACTCTTAGTAATTGCAAAGGATTGTTGGTATGTCAAGAGACTGAGTCTTAGTTAATACAGCCAGTTCTCATATAGCTCTTCTCAATTACATAGATAATTGGGAAGCTCAAGCAAGTCAAGATAGTTAGTATATTCATTTACAAATGCACTCATATAATTCAGAGTAAAATTATTAAAAATTTTTTATTATTTTTTATTAGAAATTCATTTGAGTATTTGATTTAAATATTGCAATAAAATAAATTTGCACTTAAGAATTATATTTAGTTAGACACATGCACATTATCTGAAAACTATATATTAAATCTTGAAATATCTAAGGCAATTAATGTGGTTTTATTTTCACTATTCTCTTCTCTCTCTCTCTCTCTCTCTCTCTCTCTGTCCCCAGAATGAAATATGTGACTATGGAATAAAGAAGGACCACACAGAAATTCATTTCTTTTCTCTGATTTTATTGTGGTCAAAATGGTTTCATCCTGACAATTCAAAAGCAATTGAATGCAAAATCTTCATATGTGACTTAAAACAATAAGCACTTTTAAAATAATTTATTTGGCATTTCATTTTAAAAGATTTGCTTAAAGAGTTTTATTCATATTCTAATTCTGACTATCTTCACATGTTGAGAAAGTTCATTGGACAAAACATCTACATAAATAAGACACTGTGGTCTTGGAAAATTCTGCTCTTTTTCAGAACAAATCGAGGACTCAATTTTAAAGAATTTGTCATTATTACAGTTGAGCAAAAGCTAATCTTGTTTTCTTTTCAGAAAAAAAAATTGAGTTCTTAATTTCTTTTCAAGCATCAACAAATCTGAAGTAATTAATTCACCATTTTTATTTTGGCAAACAAATACAAACAATGGACCGTGATTTTTTTTCCCATTAATTTAAAAATAAATCATATGTGTTAACATTTTGGTTGATAGTATAGATGTGTGGAAGTGTTGTGATTTTTTTTTAAAATGTATTTTTTATTATGTATGTGTTTATTTGATTTGGATTCATGATTTCCTTAGAAGGAAAAAAAAAACAACTTCTATCAATATAGATCAGCAACTGTTATGCAACTTCTAGTTTTAGGAAAATAAGTAGATAAATATACTAGGCTACAGCAAGGTGGCACAGTGGAGAGAGTGCAGGGCCTGGAGTCAAAAAGAATCACCTTCTTCAGTTCAAATCTGGCCTCAGACCCTTAATAGCTCTGTGACCCTGGACATGTTACTTAACCCTGTTTACCTTAGCTATCTCATCTGTAAAACGATCTAGAAAGGGAAATGGCAAACCACTCCAGTATCTTTGCAAAAAAACAAACAACAACAACAACAACGACAACAAAAAAAAACAAAACAAAGAGTTCAGGAAGAGTCAGACAAGACTGAAAACAACTGAAAAAAAATAAACAAACTAAAACACTGTTTAAATTACTACCTACTACCACATAAGGATTGTCACCTTTTACAGTTGCTGGCTGATGACTGATTGTAAACAAATGCAAGAACAGCAGTGGATGCCTAGACACCACAAACAACATGAATTCCACCTCTCCTCCTCAGGTGTGTGATCAAGAAGACCGTAATAGTGGTCTAAAATGGAAAGGGCACCCCTCTGTAGTAAGAATTCCTAGATTCAAATCCTGCATTCAGCACTCATTATTTGTTTGAATCTGGACAAATCTCCACCTTTCTGAGTTTCAGATTTCTTCATCTGTAAAATATGGGGCTTGGACTAAATGGTCTCTTCAGGTTTGATCTCTAATTCTATTATCTTCCCTGTTATGCTTTTGAAACTGGGAGCTGCAGTTAGACAAAGGATAACCCAACTAAGATTGACTCACTCATATATACAGATCTGGACAGGCTAGAAAATGCACCGCATCTAATAAAATGACACTTAACAAGGTCAAATATGCAGTCTTATATCGTATTTAATATTTGGTGGAACTTAGTAGGAGGAAAACAAATTAGTGAGCCTTAAGCATATCCAAAGGACCCAGACCAGGCTCAAATCTATGCCATTCAAGGAAGTGATAGTTGTAGTAAATACCTACCTTTAAACCAGCAAAAAGAAGTGTTAAGCATTGCCAAGATAGTTATCTTTAAGTACTTAAAGGCTTTCAGATCTCTGTGTGAGTGTGTTTATATGCATGCTTTGAACTTGAACTAAGCTTTGTTCTACTTGTCCAGAGGGCAGAAATAAGAGCCTGAGGGAGATGGAAAGAGGGTGAGGGATTCACTAATGTAATTAAAAAAAAAAAAAAAGCCTTACTAACATTCAGAACTTTCTAACATTTACATGGATTTACTCTGGAAGTAAGGTGTTTCCCCTATCACTGGTGAGCTTCAATAAAATGTGAATCACAATTTGTTGACAGTCTGTAGGAAGGAATCATTGCTCAGGAAATTGTAGGACTAAGTGGCTTCAGGCGTCAGTTTCCTTCTAGTTTTTGACTTCTCTGAAACTGAGATAGAAGCTATTATATCGACCACAGCCACTTTGGTTGTAATTCACCATGTCCATCAAGAGTTGTTATTGTTCTTATAAATTCTAGTTTCAAAATAAAAGGATCTTGAGAACTAAGAATGTTACAACCTGGTAACATTTTTACACAGACCGTTCTTTTGGGAAATACTCACTGATCTGAAGTAGAAATAGAAAGAATCCAAGCTAACTAAGAATATCTTAGCAAAAAGCCCCACAAAAGAGAAAACTTCTTGGGTGGCTGGTAACAGCATACTTAACGCCAACATTATTTTCCCCCTATTTGCTTGGCTTTTTTTTTTTTCCCTAGCTGTCAATTTAATCCTGAAACCAAAAGAAATTTTAACCACTAGTGTCCTCAGGTCATTGACAGCTCTGGTCCAGTATCAATGATCATTCCTTTCCTTTCAATAAGGTTTGAGTTTAAAGAGAACAAAAACAAAAACAAAAAACACATCACTGAGGAATAAGGGAAAGATAAGCTGAAGTAAATTATCAATGAATTTGCAATGGTTTTCCATTTAACTTGAATTAAAATATCATTTCTGGGCCCAGCAGAAATGGATGTGTCAGCAGGGGGTTAGTATGGTAGAATCAAAGGACAGAGAAAGGGAGGGACTCTGGTGCAGATGTTTTGGGCTTCTTTGGCATGATCTAATTCCCAGCCTGTAAGAGTTTTGTTAGTAGACTGTGTGTTAAGGATCTAAAGCTAAATACTCATGAAATACTAACTAATATCCCACAGAAGGGAAGAAAAATTAGCTAATTCATGAATTATTCTCTGTTTATCCTTCAAACAAACAAGCTACTTGTTTATCTAACAAAGTTAGATGTATTTATCTAACAGGTTCTGCCTTCATTACCAGTCAATAATAAATGAAACTTCTTTTCTATTTGAATTTGAATTTCACAATCCTTCATTGTTTTCTTAACCTTTCCATGTAGAAGGACTTAATCAAACCATAAATAACAATTTATATAACTTTGAGCTTTTGGTATTGAAATATTAAGTTATAATAGGTCTTTCATTTGATAAAAGATTTTGACCAGTTGGAACACAATGAGAGTGGGAGTTGTAGATCACAATTGCAGAGATGGAAGGCAATATAGAGAACATATAGTCCACTTTTATCATTGCACAAATGAGGAAACCAAGGACCTGAAGGACAAAAACACTCCCCTAAGTAAATAGAGATAGCGTATAACAGGACTGGCATTAGCAACTTGGATAGTGAGCAAAGTATAAGCTAAGAAATAGGAAGATCTTTGGAAAGAAGGAGGGATGTTTAGCCTAAAGAAAAGATTCCAGAGGGACATAGTGTCTTCAAGAATTTGAAGGGCTGTCATGTGGAAGAAAAATAGAATTATTATGCTTATCCTTACAGGGCAAAACCAGGACCAGAGAGTAGAAAATGCTAAGAGGCAAATTTCAGCATGATGTATGGAAAAACTCCCTAGCAATCTGAGTAGTCCAAAAGTGACAACTTAGGATGAAGTTAGTTCTTTATCACTGAATATCTTCAGGTAAAGAAAGAAGAATTATTTTTTTTTTCTCAGATACTGGAAAGTCCTGCTAATGATAAAGAATAATCTATGAAAGTCCCTTCCAATTTCAAGACTCAGTGACTTAGTAATTTGATATTTTTCCTCTTACTCTGGGGATTATCCTATATTCTCTTAATAAAGACAACAAATCATTATTTTAAAATAACAATATAGATATTAAAGAATCGAAAACTTGACTATTAAATAAGAATTGAAAAATATTCCCTTCTTGTATATGTCTAACTTAAAAGTTTGTAATCAGTGTGTGCTCTTAATTTTGCGTAAGATATGAAACCTGAGAATTCTCTTAATATTTTAATGTGATCAGATACCTAATATATGATGATATCAAACCATCATGAATTAAGGAGAATTTTAATTTTATTTATCTGATTAATGTCATATAATATTCCTTTTATTTTGGTCTATTAAATCAGGAAATGTGAATTTTCCTTTAATTTGTTGAGTATTCAAAAATGTTTGTACTCATAAAATCTGTGGTTTGCTTACATGTCAAATTAGCAAGCCAATCTCTTTTAATCACTAGATGCAAAAACAGGTGAAAAGTTTTCTGTTCTCTCCAACATGTAGTTCACAATCCATCTGTGCCTTCTTATTCCATGTTATTCATCTATATATTCTGGTATACCTTTCACAAGATGGCCACTCCTCCGCCCCCCTCCAAAAAATAGAAGAAAAAAAAAGAGAAATTTGGAAAAATATATTGGTTTTGTAGGGAAATAAAAGCATAATTTGCATAGTATATAGTCCGGTGTGAAATAACTAACAGGCTGTTGATAGTGTGTATCTGGAGAGAAACTGGCAATATTTAGATCAGGGAATCATCTAAATAAAGATGATAATTAAATGTATGATTGCTGATGAGGTCACTAAGAGTGTTGGAAAAGAAGAGAAGAGGATCAAGAATAAAACTATTAGTCAGATATTCCTTCTTTTGTGAGATGATAGTCCAGAAAAGAAGACTTTGGAGGAAAGGGCATATAGCTAAAACCAAGACAGAACATTATCATGAAAGGCCAGAGAGGAGAGAATATCCATAAAGAGATGGAAATTAACAGTGTCATACTATAGAGATGTCAAAGAGGCTAAGGATTAAGAAAAGTCCATTAGATTGGGCAATTGAGAAATTAATAATAATAATATTAATATCTAACATGAATGTAGCACTTACTATGTGCCAGGCACTGTGCTGTATTATAATTCTTATTTCATTTAATCCTCATAACCCTGGAAGATAGGCACTATTATTATTCCCATTGTACATATGAGGAAACTGAGGCAAAGTGAGGTTTAGTAACTTGCCCAGAGCCATATAGCCAGTGTCTGAATTTGGATTGGAATTCAGATACAGTTATCCCTTCCACACCGTGACTTTCCCCATCACAGTTTCACAGGTTGGCATAAGAAATTAAATGGGAATTTTGGGGGAGTTTTGCAGAAGTCGCAGACAACACGAGAAGGTCAGCAGATGACATAGAGGCTGTGGCTAAATATTTAACCCAAATTTTACAATAAAGTTCTGCAAACACCCTATAAAAGAAAAATAAAAAAAAAAATTAGATTCCTTCTCTTGTATAAAGGGAGGGCCAAAAAATTTACATGCATTTTCCAGATCATGGGAGCACTGTGCCCCTCACCCCTGAGATGTGGAAGGGATAACTATATTCCTGATTCCACACTGTATGCTGTATCCACTGCAGTGCATAGGGATCACTGGTAACTTTGGAAAGAACATTTCTGGTTGAATAATAAAATCAGAAGCTGGATAGCACAGAGTTTAGAAGAGTGCAAGAACTTATAAAATTGAGGCAATGAGTATAGTCAGGTTTTATGCTCATTTGTTTGTTTGGAGATTTCCTGGGAAAATGAAGAATGCAATAGTTACCCAAAGTCATAGTCCCTAAGAATTCCTCATAAGTCATGAAATATGGAAGAAAGAATGGCAATTTTAGAGATTTGAATCTTTGTTCTATCTTCTAATATGTGTGTGAACTTGGGTAAGTTATTGAACTTCTTTTAGCTTTATTTTCTTCATTTATAAAATAAGGATTTCAGCCTTAAAGAATCTCCCATGTCCCTGACAGCACTAATTCTATTATTCTTATGGCATATTCGACCTTTATACATCTGTGTGTCAATAGCAATATTCTGGAGTTACTTACTGTAGCCACCACTGTTCTTTCCTATATGGAAGGCAGTTCTGCTTATTCTGCCATCCCCCTTTTTTTTGCTTGCTTCGTAAGAGGTGTGGCCATCACCAGTACATCACCAACACATGGTTAGGCACATCTTAGTTTCTAAATAATAATTAAGAGGATAAACCATAGTGCTTTGACCTTTGAGTCAGGAATATGAAGTTCAATAATCAATCAATCAAGAATTTCTTAAGTGCTTACTCAGTGACAGGAACCATGCTAAGTACCTGTGATACAAAGAAAAGACAAAAGCACTATAAGGAGCTAGACCCTTACATTCTAATTTTCAGAGAAAATATTGGTGACTAAATTGAACCTAAGCACTCATTTGTGGGTGGGGGGACTGAACCTATTTCTACAACAAGAAAGTGCCAGCTCAATTTGCACAGACACACCAAGCTGCACACTTGTAGAGCATATAAAAATCAGGTCTCCTATTTGAGTTTTATAGAGGGACACAGATTACAAAGAGAATTCTGTGCAAGATTTATAATTATTGGCCTGTTTCCACTAGAAGTAGCCACCTATTTCAAATGCAAGGGGCATTTCTTTTCTCTCTCTTTTTGTTGAATATGGCTTATGATTGGGCAATTGGGAATGACCATAAAAATTGTATTGCAAAAACAGAGCGTAGAAGACTGACATCAAACAGTGATTAAAAACAAAACAAAATGAAAGACCTGTATATTTCCCCTGGTGGCTCTGTGCTCAATCTACCTTAGCATGAGAGCAACTTTTCATGGTTCCATTCACAGCCCATTTGCACTAAATTTCAGGAAATCCTGGCTCAGCACAGCACTTTGTATGGATTTATGAATTATATTCAAAATACCTGGAGATATATTCAACCACTTATATGACTAAAGGAACTATAGTGGGCATGCCAGAAACCCTCTTTGTCTAAAAGTATATATCCCAGTATACCATGGATAATGGTCTTCCCTTTTTTCTATCTTAACAATATTTTTTGGAACAGGAAAAAAAAAACATACTATACTCAAATGAATATAAATTTGAAAGTATTTCTTAAGGCTCCAGAAGTATTATACAATCTAGAAATTTGACCTGCTGATGTATTTTGAGGCCTTCTACATCAACTCAGAAATTATTTCCATTTTTTTCCGACACTTCAGAATGTTACCATGACCCTGAGATGTTTCCCTACTCTGAATGTGTAAATTCAGGGATTTGCCAAACATCATTTTTTCTTCCAGTTTTTTTTTTCAGAAGTATGAAGTATCCATTACAATCAAAGAGGGAATACAATTCATTTTAAATGCCATTAGACTGGGAGTCATCCAGAATTGTGGCATCTAGGCTTTTGAATTAGAGGATTAGGTTGCTAGTTTGAACTAAATAGCTCCTGATATCCTTTCAAAATCTCAGATTCTATAATTCTGTGATGGCAATTTTCCTAAATATTGAAATTCTGAGAGTCATCCAATCAAATCTCTAATGATAATACTCCAATGGTCCTTAACCATGAAATTAAGATGGTTTGTTTTATGCCATGATCTCCAAGAAGATTAGGGGAGATACAAGCCATTCAAAGAAAAATAGAGTTTGAAGTATTCAATATAGTTTAGAATTAATCAATTCTATTTTTAAGGAAATTATTTCTTTAAATGTCACTAATTGTAGGTAGCCATCTTAGTGAACTTTTAACTAATTTCCTTAAAATAAGTTGTTATTTAAATAAAGACAAATGTATAGTATGTCTTTTGGAAGATAAGTAATGTTGGTGTGGTTATTACTTTAAGTAATAGAGAAAAGAAATTTTTATTAGAAGGAAATTCAAGTCTGACTTTATCCAACTACTGTTTCAGGTTTCTAGAAACAATTAAAAATATTGTATTAATTGATTTCAAGTTGCTGAATCATTGAATCTCAGGTTTGGATGAGACCTCCCAAGTCACCAAATCTAACACCTTTCCCCAAAGCACAGCCTCCTTTGCATGTGTTCAATCTCAGTTCAAATTCTACCAGTGATAAGGCAGCACAGCATCATGAAATGATCACTGAACTTGAGACAAAAGACCTGTCTGTGTTCCTACTTTCTATGAGGCATTGGACAAATCACTTCATCTTTCTAGACCTAAGTTTCACCAAGTGTAAACTGAAGGGACAATAAAAAAAATTTCTAAAGCACTTTAAAGACTCTAATTTTCTAATTGTAATAGGGGCTTGCTACCTCAAATGACAGCCCACTTCATTTTCTGACAGGTGTTTATCTAAACTGAGTGATAAATGAAAAATGAACTCTTTTTTCTAAGAGGAGAATACTATATTTTAAAAGTTAGAAATGCTAGTTAATTAAACCAGCATAGCATCTTAATGAGGAATTCATGCTGACTTGGACCCTTCTGATAAACAATTCTGTGACAAGATGAGTCTATACCAGTTTTAGACCTACTGTGCCACTCCTAGGCCTGTGACCATGATTTGCTCTTGAAACCTTCTTTCAAGCTGGTAAAGAGGATCTTGGTGTTTCGATGAGCTCCTTGTTCCCCATGAAAGTAGCTATTAATCCTGAAGCTAAATTTTCTCCTGCTGAGAAGGGCAACCAGATTACTACTAGCAGCGATTTAATGTGGATTTAAAAGCTTTGTTTTTACTTGCAAAAAAAGGAGGTGTCGGAAGGCAGCTTGAAATCACACAGGGGAAAATGGAAGTCAAGGCACCTAGATTCTCATCCTGAATCTGTTTCTATCATGCTTACGAAACTTTAGGCAAATGACTTTCCTTCTGTGGAACATAGGCTGCTCCTCTATAAAATGAAATATTTGACTAAAATTATTTCCAGCTCTCACACTCTGAGTTGATAATTATAAAATGCTTCACAAGAATGAAAAGAGACTGTGTGGTCAAATAATAATTTTCTAGACTTGGAGTCAGAGAAGATCTCAGCTGTAATCATGGCTCTGCTACTTAATAGCTATGTGACAAAGGGCAAGCCTAGTAACTTCTCTGATCCTCAATTTCTTTATTTGTAAAATGGGGATAATATTCACAACCATCTAGCAAGGTTGTGAGGATCAAACAAGATATGTACACAAAGTACTCTGCAGAATATTAAAATACTCAATGTCAGCTTTCAAAAAAGATACATATATATATAATGTATATATATGGGAGAGGTGCATGAGTATTAGAGGGAGGGGGTAAGTTTCATTTAATAAAAGATAGTTATTGACTGGTGCTACCTCAAAGTATTATATCCCTTGCACTCTGCAATGCCTCTCTTTTGTCACCATCGCTGTAAAATGTGGTCCATTTTCATAATCTAAAATTGAAGTTTGGGTCAAGTCCAGTGAACAGAGAAACAATCATTTTTAAGTATTTTAGGTTCTGGATCTGTTTTGTTTTGTAAGTTACAAGTGAGAATTTAGTTCATAGAAGTATTAATGAAGGGTACGTTGTTTGCTCTACTCTACTTTTGTCTCTTAGAGGAAGCATAATACAGAGAAAGAAAATGGTTTTATAGTTGAGGGAAGAGGATTCAAATTCTGCCTATGATACATATCACTTGTGTGACTATAGGCAAAATACTTTACATCTCTGAGCCTCAGTTTCCTCATCTGTAAAATGAGAAAAATAGCCTGATGAAACTGATAAACTGATGATGTGATGATATTATGATGAAGCTGGTGAACTGATGATGTGAGACTCTAAAACAGCTGTTTTTATCCACCAGCTGCTCAACCATTTCTTCAGCCTAGTCAGGGGTGTCTGACTGTGACAGCTACAATGCATCTGCTCTGGCTTGAGATGTGATTACATAAATCATTCCCACACTGAGCTGAGCTGATGAACTGAAGTGATTCATATCACTGAAGAACTGAAGTAGTTTTCATATCACTGATATACAATGAGCAGAAGTGAGGATGATCAGGAAAAAAAAACGCTTAAAGGATAACTTTAAATGAAGAGTGGCAGAATTGTGACAGGTTAAGAAATCAGAGTGGTTGGTTATCAGATCTATTATCATGTGAATAAAGTTAGTGGGAAGACTAGGAGGGAAACTGTCAAAGGTTTTATTATCCCTTCCCTTTCCCCTACTCCCACCTGTGATTTCATTGGTATACAGAATTTCTTTTTTCCTTCTACCACAGCAGACCCCTAACTGTTCTGCAGTTCCCCAACAGCCTTAATTGCCTGGGGCAATAAAAGTTTAAGTAACTTGCCCAGGGTCACAGCCAACATTTCTCAGAGGAGGGGGTTGAACCCAGGTCTTTCTGACTCAGAGGTCTACTCTCCATCCCATATACCATACTGTCCCACTTTTATTATGTTGTGGAGAAATTATTACATCACTGACAATATTTCTTCCACTGTCAAGGAGACAGACCCTTCTACCCTTCAGATAATTTCATGAATTTATGTAGTTTAAATATCAGCTCCTAAAGGTCAACCTGCTGGTATCTTCAAGATTAGCTAGGTTGGTCCTCAGATGCAAGAAGCAGAGTTCAAGCTTGGGTGAATGCATGAAGTCTTTCTTCCTTGGTAGAGCCTATATTCTGCTGTTTGGACTTGAAATCCAGCATCACGTTGTGGCTAGGACAAGGCAGTAAAAAGAGTTTTTGGGGTTTGCAACTCCTTTTATCATTAAATTATTTGGCCACTAGAGTTTTGAGCTGATCCAACCATTCTGGAGAGCAATTTGGAACTATGCCCAAAGGGCATCATACCCTTTGGAAGAGATCATAAAAAAGGGGAAAGGACCCACATGTACAAAAATGTTTCATAGCAGCTCTTTTTGTGGTGGCAAAGAACTGGAAACTGAGGGAATGTCCATCATTTAGGGAATGACTGAACAAGTTGCGGTATATGAATGTAATCGAATACTATTGTTCCATAAGAAATGATGAGCTGGCTGATTTCAGAAAAACCTGAGAAAGACTTACATGAACAGATGCTGAGTGAAGTGAGCAGAACTAGAAGAACATTGTACACAGTAATAACAACATTGTGCAATGACCAACTCTGATAGACTTAGCTTTTCTTTGCTATATAATGATCTAAGACAATTCCAAAAGACTCATGATGGAAAATGCTGTCTACATACAGAGCAAGAACTGTGGAATATGAATACAGATTGAAGCATACTATTTTCTCTTTTTTGTTGTTTTTTCTTTCTCATGGTTTTCCCTTTTTATTCTGATTCTTCTTTCACAAAAGACTAATGTGTTTTATATGATTGTGTTTAATATGATTGTACAGGTATAGCCTATATCAAATTGAATGCCGTCTTGGGGAGGGAAGAGGAAAGGGGAAAAATTTGAAACTCAAAATCTTATAAAAGTGAATGTTGAAAACTAAAAATAAATAAATTTAAAAAATAAAAAAAATATCAACTGGAGATAACATGAGATGCACTCCATGCCTCATGGAGCACTGTTAAGTCAAGCTAATAAAATTAATTATACTCCTACTATGTGCTAAACATTAAACAGTTGCATTACAAATATTGAAGTGCAAAAGAAAATTTACTTCATCAGAACCAATGGGAATGTCCTCTGCCCCATATTTCCTTGCTGCTCTCTCTTCCAGAACACATCCAGACAGTGACTGCTCTCATAATTTGGATAAGATGGTAGATACAAATTCTTTTCATTGGACCACCAGGCTCTACCATAAGCTTTGCCCCTAAGCCCTGTAAACTCCCAGCACTGTTCACTGATCTCCTGATATAACCTGAGGATCCCCTGGACCCTCCCATCTACACCACAGATACACCATTAGGACTTTTTCATCTACCTTCTAGATGACCTTTTATTTGTTATCTCCCCAGCTAGAGTGAGTCTCTTAAGGGCAGGAAATCTCTTGCTTTATCCCCAGATTTTGTCACAGTACTTGTCACAGTATAAGTGAATAGTAAATGATTTTTCATTCATTCATTTGTTCACTCATTTTGTACATAAATGTATGGGTATACATTCTTGGAAAATGTAGCTCTCTCTCCCTAGCATAAGAATAGAAGGCAGATCAATAAATCAGGGCAAACCTCAGGCTATGAACCACATGCTAATCTACTTAGTGAATTACTTCAATAACTCATAGATAGCTATAGAGATATACATACATATAGAGAGCGATACAGGTAGATAGATATATAATGTATATATTTGTATGTACATGTGTATACATATATATACACACAGATATATATATATACTATATATGTGTACATGTGTATATACTGTATGAATATGTATAACTATTTATTATATAACAAACATGTTAAATATATCTCTGGAAAATGTTTCAGATTAAACTTTAAAAAGTATGTTGTATATAGGTTCCCCACCCACCCCCTGAGAGCTGGTGTACGTGTGTGTGTGTGTGCTTGTGCATGTGTGTGTGTGTGTGTGTGTGTGTGTGTGTGTGTACACATTTTGGAGAATACATCACTTTTTTTTTCCAGCAGCGCAACATTTTTATGACTTTTGCAGTTAAGTTATACTTCATGGATAGAGACATTTCTTTGGACTTCCAACAGTTTGTGTAAGAACTTTCTTTGAATTGTCAGCTCTTTTCTTTTAATGAGGTTAGGAAAACAAGCTTTACCATTGTCACAAAACAAGGATCTAGGCTTTAATATTATGCAAAGGGTTTATTTCCTTAAAAAAAAAAATCTCAAACCAAAAATAAATGTCTCTCTTAAAGAGAGTAATTTCTCAGACATAATTATTCCTCTGTTAGTGCACACCATTTCATTTTAAGAAATTAGTGTTTTCTTGTAATTATCCCATACAATTTGAATTATGTGGACGTCAGTCTTTCAGGATACAGTGGAGAATCTAGGCACATTTCCAGGTTTAGGGCAAAGCGTAAATATATTTTAAAAGGCAATAAAGCACAAGCTGTTACTTTGAGAGTGACTTCTTATTTTAAAGGAGACTAGATGGAGCACAAATTAAAGAGTGACTTATTATGAATTGGGCCCAATCTTGCATGTATGGAGACACAAGCACTGTAGTGCTGGTGTGATTGATAGTGCAAACCAATTTCTACGGCGATTATGTTAAGTAAGCAAAGTTGTAAGGTGAATAGAATCTCTGTATGATATGGGTCAAGGAAACCTGGGTTCTAATTCCATCTCTTGAACACAACAATGAATGACTTTATTGGATCAGATGACATCGATCATAAACACACAGATGACTAGAGTCATGGTCTTTTATATTGTCTGTATATACATAATATAAGCATATATAAACACATATGCATACATGCTTAACTATATGCATGCTATACATGTATGTAAACAGATATATACTATGTATATGCACACAAATATCTGTATATGTATATATGTAAGCATATACACATATGCACATATATGTATATATATATATAGTGTCCTACCTATTATGTGTGTATATGTGTATACATATTTGGAAGAATGCAGCTGGAAATGTTTAAAGTAACTTTAGGCCACTAACTAATGACATGAAGAGATAGAGTAAGTAACATTATTCATATTTCATTGATAAGGAAACTCAGGTCAAAAAAGGTCCACGGCCATGTTTCATAAGCAATATAGTTGGAAATTGAACCCGGATCTTCTGAGCCTCTCCACCTGAAGTCTAGTGTTCTTTCTACTTAGTTGTAATATCATTGTGTGTGCTGGCCGCGCCGTGCACTCTCCTCCTATAAGGAGCAGGCTGCCAGAGTCACACTTACCAGTCTTCGGAGCCTACCCGGATAAACACACAGAGACGAGCCGACCAGGAGGTGCCAACACCCGAGCTTTATTCAGAGGCCATCACAGCAAGGCCAAGCAGGAAGGCCAGAGCAAGAGAGGAGGAGCAAAGAGAGAGCGAGCTCCCACCACAACCCGTTCCTTAAGTACCTACTTAGCCCCTCCTCCTCAGCCCGCCTACTAGTCATTGATTGTAGAGTCAGATACGGAAGGGGATGTCTGAGTTTAGCGCACCAAGGGAGAGGAAGTGACGCAGGAGTCTAGGACCGGATACAGGAAGGAGGCATCTGGGATTAGTGCATAGACAAAGGGAGAGTACATGACCCAGGAAGTCAGGCCCAGATACCGGGAGGAGGCGTCTGGGGTCAGTGCTACACAAAGGGAAAGTAAGTGACCCAGGAAGTCAGGAAGGACACAGGAAGGAGGCGTCTGGGGTTAGCCTTGTACCTAGGGAGGGGGCTAGACAAAGGAATTCATTCTCTGACATCCCACTCCCACGTGGCACAGCCCCCTGCCTCAGTAGCACATGCTCCGGCTACTTCCTTGTATTCTGTTCCTTCCCCAGCTTATCACAGCTCCACATAGCACTGCCCACTGCCTCAGGAGCGAGAGCTCCAGTTACTTCTCCGTATCCAGCCCATCCCAGTTCACTACAACTCCGCCTAGCACAGCCCCTGCCTCGGGAGCGTGAGCTCCGGTTATTTCCTAATATTTTGTTCCTACCCCATCTTGCCAAAATTTTTCTTGGCAGTAGTCAACATCAGACAGTCCCTCACAATTGTGTGTGTATGTGTGTGTGTGTGTGAGGGAGAGAGAGAGAGAGAGTATGTGAAGTGGTTGTATTCATGAACATTTCAATCTTTCATTTTAATGTTCTTGGAGGTCTTCTTGTTTACATGAAGAGAAAGGGAAATTATGCCCTCTATTTATGTAGAGAGAGGGAAATGATCACAAGAGTCATGTCCTGTCAGTTGGAGGTTATTAAAATCTACGATAGGTTATCATTACATCATGGAAGTTCTTTTTATATTTTTTTGTTAGAATTTTTTTTAAAAATTACATTTTCACCTTTCCCATTTCTGTTAAGAATATTCCTAAAGACAGGCCTTTGAAGTGAGTGGCTTAGAAAGATTGCTTCTAGTCTTATGATTATATCCAGTAATAATCCAGTAATAATCAATTCAGATTGATTTTCAAATATTCCATCAGTTCAAACTTTAGGATATTCATTTCAATATTGAACACTTTATCACTGGTGAACTTAATTTAATCATCTTTACAAACATATATTTTGATTTTTGTTACTATTCATGCTGCATAAGCCGAATTAGAACCCAAATGATTTTTTTAAAGCAAGAAATAATTTTCATTTCTGTGCTACCTCATGCTCATATTTCCTACAATTATTTTTTCTCCCTATTCGTATACCTCCCCACAATAAAAGGTGATATAGCTAACAACTTTGAAGAACATTCATGGTTATGTAGCAAGGTCCAAATCAAAGACACATCTGGTATCATTTCCACTATGATATCTCACATCCATATTTCTTTTCCACTCATAATTTATGACCCTTTTTCAAGTCGTCATCACCTCTTACTAGGACTATTATAATAAACCTAATGCCTCTGTTTCTGGATTACATGTTACAAAAAATAATCTTCCTAACGTACAAGTCTATTTATGCAACTCAATCACTCATAAATCTTCAGTGTCTCCCTGTCTTTAGGACAAAATAAGAATTCCTTATTTATTTAAGGTTCTTTACAATTGACTTCAAACTACCTTCCCTGACCTAGTGTGGTGGGTACATGATAAATGTTTGTTGGAGAAAACAATTTTTTACCAAGGACTGAATTTTTCATAAATTTTATCTATCACCAAACATTCATTAAATGTTTATTATATGCCAGTTGCTGTACTTAGCACTGGTGAAAGAAGGAAGGAGGGAAGGATGGAAGGAAGGAAGAAAGGATCTCTGTCCTCAAGAAGCATACATTTCATCAAAGAAAGAAATTATTAAAAAATATGTAAGTAATTTAAACAGCACTAGTAGTTTGGTAGAATAAGTACATTCCTCATGGAAGAAATAGTAATTTACCTGAACTTTGAGAGAAACTGGAAATTCTAAGAGAAGGAGGTAAAGTTGATAGGTGACAGATAAAAATCAATTGACTAACATTTATTAGGTGCCTCCTATCTGTCTGATGCAGAAGTGGGACCTGAAGATTAAAAAAAAAAGAAAAGAAAAAAGAAAGAAAACAGTTCCTATCCTAAAGTAGTTCTATATATTGTATTAATACTTAGTAACTGGGGAACTGAGATAAAATGGAAAATATTCACCAAGAACTTTTCATTTTTAGTATTCAGTCTTTTCATCAGCAAATCCAGTAGGCAGCATTTTTTTTCCCAGATGAAGATTATCTGGATATGATTCATCATGTATCTATAATAAATAGCTTGTATTTAGGCAGCAGTTTGCAATTTGCAAAACATTTCCATTTACATAGTCTCATTTGATCCTCATATAACCCTGTCAGAGAGATCAAATATTACTTTCATTCCCATTTTACAGATGAAGATACTAAGCCTTAGAGAAATTAAATTGTTTTGTTAATAAACTATAGTAACAATCTTTTATCTCCAAGATCAAATAAAAAACCCTCTGGTTGACTTTTAAAGACATTTATAAACTGGCCTCTTCCTACCTTTTCAGTATTATTACACCTTAATACCACCCAACCACTTTCCACATACCCTGAAGAAACTCCATCTTCCAGTTGTATATTTCCTGTATTTTCACTAGCTGTGCCCCGTCCCTAGAATTGTCTCTTTGTCTATCTTCATTTTTGCCTATGACCTTCCTTCAAGCACCCCTTCCCACTAAATCTCACTTTCTTAAAAAAGTCTTTTGTAGTCTTCTTTAATTTGAATGCCTTCCCTTCGAAATGATCTCCAATTTATTCTATGTATGTGTGGTTTTTACACAGCTGTTTTTAGGTTGTCTTGCAACATTAGATTGTGAGCATTTTGATAGCAGGAGATTTATCTTGCCTTTCCTTGTGACCTCATTACTTAGCAGAATATCTTGAACATAATAAGCACTTTATAAATACTTGTTGACTTTTTTTTTTAATGCAAATATCTTTAATGAGGGAAATACCTTTGTGGAGGGGAAGGAAATGGGGTTAAGTGACTTGCCCAGGGTCACTCAGCTAGTAAGTATCTGAGGTCCAATTTGAACTCAGGTCCTCCTGACTCCAGGGCTGGTATTCTATTCACCGCTGCCCCCTCCATGGATCCCTCCCTTAACCTCCCATTCCCATAAATCTAAAGAACCTTTATGCCCCATTGACCTATTGCTTTTCTTCTATCCACTACCTTGCCCTCCTATTACTTAATATACCTTCCCCACAACAATACCTTTTTTATCTTCCCCTTCCCATAAATCAAAGCACCCTTTTGTACACCCCTTTGACCTATTCCTTTATTTTCCCTTCTAAAGATCCCTCCCTCATCCTCCCAAGAATGCCTCCCTTATCCTCCCATTCCTGTTGATCTAAACACTCTTCTATATCACCTTTTTAAGTATTCCCTCACCCTCCCTTCTAAATATCCCTCCTTCATCTTCTTTCCTCTCCCTATGTCTTTAGAGTTTATTTCTTTCTAAATTTAGAAGACTTTTATAATGTTCTAGATGTACATGTATTTTTCCCTCTTGAACCCATTCCCCATGAAAGCAGGTTTCCAAAACTAACAACTCCCCTCCCCCATCTAATTCCTCTGTATTGGTTCTTGCTCTTGTACCTCATTTTTATAATTGTTATTTCACCTGTTCTTGAATGGTTTTATTTTTGAAGTCATATCATACTCAGTTCTACCCTAATCTTTCTTTTAAGCTACCTAATTACTAATAACAATCCTAGACATAGGCTTTAAATTTTATGTACATAAAGGTAAACAGTCTATCCTTATTAAGTCCCTTGTAATTGGTCACTGGTATGTACCTTATATTTCTCTTGGCTCTTGTATGTCAAATCTTTTATTAAGTTCTGAAAGTCTGACAATTCATTAAATACTCAATTTTTTTTTCATTCAGAATTATGCTTAGCTTTTCTGTGTATGATATTTTCAGCTGGAAGCCCACTTCTTTTGTTCTTAGATATATGATATTCCAAGACTTGCGATCTTTTAGTGTTGCCACTGCTAGGTCTTGTGTGATTCTAATTGTGGTACCGCGATATGTAAACTCTTTTTTCTCTCATTGCTCGTAATATTTTGTCCTTGAACTGGAGGTTTTGGAATTTGACTATAATATTCCTGTGAGTTTTCCTTGTAGGATCTCTTTCAGGTGGTGATCAGTGGACTTTTTTTTCTATTTCTATTTTCCCCTCTTGTTCTAATGCTCCAGAACAATTTTCTTTAATTATTTATTGTATTATTGTATCAAGATTCTTTGTTTGATCATAGTTTTCAGGTATTACAATTTTTCTTATGTTTTCTTTTCTTGATCTGTTCTCCAGATGAGTTGTTTTTCTTATGAGATGTTTCACATTCTCTATTTTTCATTATATATACATATATTTATTGTTATTATTTCTTAATCTCTTATAACTTTTCTGATTTCCCTTTGCTCAAATGTGATTTTCAAGGAGTCATTTTCTTCCTTAAGATTCTGGATCTCCTTTTCTAGTTGGTTGACTTTCTTTTCATAATCTTCTTGTTTTTCTTGGATTATTCTTGTTTTTCTTTTTAGTTTTTCCTCAATCACTTTCATTTGCTTTTTAAAGTCTTTTTTAAGTTTTTCAATGAATTCTTCTTGGATAAGTGACCATTTGACATTACTCTTTGGGAGAGAAGAGGGTTTCTTTGCGTCAATATCCTCTTCTGAAGATGAATTGCAGGCTTCTCTATTCCCATAGTAGCTCTCTATGGTTGGGTTTTTTCTCTTTTGCCTGTGCATTTTTTTAATCGTTTACTTTTTATAATCCCTCTAGTCCTCTGGCCTCAGATCCTCTTCAATTCTCTCCTCTGACCCTGAACTCAAACCAAGACCTCCAACCTCAGGTAAGTGCCCACAGCCAGTGGTGTCCTGCCCCACTGCTTCTACACTCACTGGGCTGTGCTGGTTCCTTCTTGCCCCCTTCAGGCCTCTGCAGCACAGCTGCACCTGGTTCCTTGTCAGCAGAGGTTCCCTAGATCTTCTCCAGTTCAGATACCTAACTCCCCTCCCTGTGCCTGGGTAAAAGTTCCTGTGGCTGGGGTGGAAGCAGCCTCACAACCCAGCTAACTCCAGAGCTTGCAGCTTGTTGTTGAAATGGTCCTTAGCCTGGAGGGATTTACTCTTCACAGGGTCAAAACCTAGTCCTGGGATTTTTCTTCAGATCTTCTCTGATTGTTCCAGAAGGACCCCTGTTCTGCCCCTACTCCCATAGTTATTTTCACCACTTTATGTTCACCCTGAGGCCCTATTTTATCTCTTTTGTGGAGGGAAATCTTGAGAGCTTGAAATTTTCTGACCTACTCTGCCATCTTCCCAGAATCCTCTTGCTTGTTGACTTCTTGACCTTGTCCAAGGTCACACATCATAATCTCAGCATAGGGATCAGAGATAGGACAATTTAGCTGTGTCTACCTTCTTTAAGACACGATTAATTCAAGGATCTGATATTCCCTTAAGAGCAGGGAGTGTTTCATCTTTGTCTTTGGATTCCCAATGCCCAACTCATTGCCTGAAACATAAGTATTTAAGAGATGCTTGTTGATTGATTTCATCAGTATGAGTACTTCATATACTATTACAGATGACAGCCCTGCTTTTTGTTATATCCCTAACTCCCAGACTAACTTCCCATTTGCTTCATGATGCTGGAAATCCTTCAACACTAGACAAAACTTTTCATTTCAGAATTAGAGTGGTGATATAAAATGCAAACTATTTGTAGAATTGTCACATCAATTTTAATTTACATTGAGGTATAAGTGAATAATATCAGATCATTTCCTGAAAACCTGTCAAGGGAAAAAAAGCCAGAAAACATGGGGAACACAAGTTGGTCCTCATGGCTGAATTTCACTCTCTTCCTATCTGTCTCTACACCGTAAAACTCCTAGTTACCCTGAAGCTCAAGTACAACCTTCTGATATGAGGCTTTTCGTGATTTTTCCCCTCCCCCGGGTCCTAGTATCTAGATTTCTTTATATTTACACATTTATTTTGCAATATATTTGTATATGTGCACATGTCCTTTTCTAATAGAATCTAAGCATCCTGAGAGCAGGCACTGTTCATTTTCCCTTTGCATCACAGGTAGCTAGCACAAAATCTGGTTTCTGAGATGATGTTTATGACTGTAGGCAGCTATGAAGTCAGCTTGAGAGAATGGTACAGGCCCCTTGCTCTATGAATGCATAACTAAAGTTACCAAAAATTGTGAAAATAGCTTCCTTCTAGTGAGGAGGTAAATAGAAATCACATCTGACAAATGCAGTCCAACCCAGCTACACATTTTAAGAAACATCTTCCAGTGTATTGTCAGGTTACCTACCACATATCCTTCCACATCTCTTTTGTTGCCTTGATAACTCTATTTGGCAGGCCACTTTGAACCTGCATAAGGTTATGAGTCACAATAAATGATGTGAGTGAGGAAAAGAAATCAACCATGATCATATTCTTTTTATGCATTGTTCCAAAAGTACAGAGATTTTAAAGAATATAATGCCTCATCTGCAGAAGTCTGAGTCATAGTGCATAGTGTTGTGGGGTAAAATACAGTAAAATAGCTGCAAGTGCAGGGTTTATTTTCATCAGCTTTGGAGAAAATGAAATGTAGGTGTTTCTAAGTACAGTAGTTCAATTCTCCAATGCCTTAGAATATTCATACAGGTTAAATATAGAAAGCCAATAATCTATATTTCAGATGTACAAGTGTGGTTTAAAAAAAAGATGTAAAATATTATAGCCCTGAAAATCTGTTTTCAGATTATTTTATTGACTGTTTTCTTATATAAAACAAAGTGCTGGCCTTGGGGTCAAGAAAATTTGAATTTAAAACTGGTTGGTAACACTTACTAGTTGTATGACTATGACCAAATTCCCTTAAATGTTGAGAACCTCAATCAACTACTTGGGACTTAAAATTTATTAAATTATAGATATGTTGGGCTGTATCTTGGTGGAGGGAGTTTCTGAACCAGAATATCTTATATTGATTAAATCATAGATCCTTTCTGTAAATACTGTTTTTAGCAGGGCATTTTTCTAGATTGTACTTATTCAAATACTGATATTCCATACCCATCCTCAACTGGCACATTCCCATAAATGGAACAGTAGTAGAAGTAGTAAGGGCAGCAGCAGCAGCAGCAGCAGCAGCAGCAGCAGCAGCAGCAGGAGCAGTAGCAATAGTAATAATAGCAGCAGCAACAGCATCTGGGACTTGCAAATTAAAATGTGTTCTTGTGCAATACTCAGAAAATCTCAAGAGTATTGAAAGAATGAGCAAGGAAACGCTACTTGTGCATGATTTCCCTAACATTAAAGCATGGATATCCCTTATTATCTTTGAAAAATGATTTATGCATTGCTTCATTCCTGAAGTGGAGAAGTTTTATAATGATAATGGCATTCTTTTTAACATTCTCCTTATTTTGGATAATGCCCCAGTCACCCTCCCCATCTGGGTGATTTTAATGAAAATGTAAAAGCAGTCTACTTTCTCCCAAACACTACCTAATTAATGCAACTTTTGGATCCAGGGATGATTATAGATTTCAAGGTGTATTATTTACATACTACATTTGCCCAGATGATTGCAGCTTTAGATACAGATAAGGACTTGACACTGAGAGATTTTGGGAAGTCTTATAATATTTACCATGAAATCTAGAATATTGCTAAGGCATGGATGATGTAACAGAAATATGTATGAAGGGAGTTTGGAAAAAAAAAAGTGTACCCAGGGTTCAGTCTCCATTTTCTTGGATGTGGCAAAGATGAAACCTTCAAAGAAGTGACTAACACGATTGTAAAATTTGCACAAGAATTGGAGCTAGAAGTGGTTGAGAATGATGTGGAGGAGTTGATTGAGTCTCACAGAGAACTGTGGAATCAGGATCTGATTGAGCTGTTAGCTCAATCTGCAAAGATTGCAGAAGAAAGGGAAGCTCCAGAAAGGAGGTCGAAACAAAAAGGTTCACAAGGAAACAGTTGGCAGAAGGGTTTCATCATTTCAGTGATTTTTTTTTCTTGTATTGAAAAGATGGATTCAAATAATTCAAAATTTTTACAAGTTCAAAGACTAGTTGAGACTAATATTGCTTGCTATCATTAGGTATATGAGGAAAAAAAGAGAACCACTGTCCCAACATCTCTTAACAGCTTCATAAAAAAAGTTGCACAGCCAACCACCAGTGATAAAGGCTAGCTGCAGTGATCGGGGAAGGGGAAACATACTACACACCCATGTTAACTTTATTGTATAGTATGGTGCATATTTTATCACTAACTTTACCTTTCATTTCATAATTCTATTTATTGCAGCACAGTATTTAATATATTTGAATTTAGTACATCTTATAACTTGTTTAAAGGTATTATTTTGGTTATGCCTTTGTTATGTAGGCTAAGTGAAGTAGGTGGGTAGGGGCAAATTTGCACTATTACTATAATATATCTATATATAAATAATCACAATGTCAGATCTTCTTCTCTAAAGGTTGTATCTCTTCCAGTATAGTTCTTGCTAACTAGAAGTTGCTAAATAAGTATTTGTTTAATTGAAGTCTTAGTGAATTATTCATTTACTTAGTATAATGCAAGGGAACCTGGTAAACTAGACAGACAGTAGCTCTCAGAACCATAAAGATATGGGTTCTAGTCCCAGCTCTGGGACATAATAATAAAGTGACCCTGGGTAAGTAATCCAG
The DNA here is from genome assembly GCF_900497805.2 of Vombatus ursinus. Taxonomy (NCBI): domain Eukaryota; kingdom Metazoa; phylum Chordata; class Mammalia; order Diprotodontia; family Vombatidae; genus Vombatus; species Vombatus ursinus. The sequence goes on from NW_020954619.1 coordinate 25,959,090, forward strand.
CTTCTCAGTACTTCTAGGCAGCTCTCCAAGTCTGTAGGTGGAAAAATAGCTGAAGGGGACGGAGCCAAGATGGCGGAGTAAAAGCAGTGACTTGCTTGAGCTCTCCCCTAAATCCCTCCAAATAGCTGTAAAAAATGGCTCTAAACAAATTCTAAAGCAGCAGAACCCACAAAAAGACAGAGTGAAACAAATTTCCAGTCCTAGACAGCCTGGATGGTTGATCGGAAAGGAAGAATAGTTGATACCCTAGGCTGATAGATAGAATTTTCTCATTGAGAGTTTCTTCAGTGAAATCACAAGTCTGGACCCTGCTTCCCTTCCTCCCCTAAACCACACAGGAAAATAAACAAAAAGAAATCTGTGTAATGCCTAGGTAAATCATATGCAATTACATGGGTATTGTCTTTAGTATGCAATGCCCACTGGACCAAATGAGCTATACAAAAGACAACAACCTCTTGTTAAAGGAAAAATAATGATTCTGAAAAAGTCAAGAACTCTCTTGACTACCAGTTAGAGGATTGGATATATTTATTTTCTTATTTAAAGAATGTCCAGGAGGAACCTGCCTTGGGACTAATAGCCATATGTTATTCTGAAAGTCCAAATCATAGATTTAGAGACTTATGTGCTAAGGAAGTCTCCTGAGCCTTCATTGATGAATAAGCTCAGGAATCAATAAACCTAAATTAATTTTATTTACTACATTTTCCTTTGCTTTTGTAATTCACTTGTGGCTATTATCAGTAGAGAACTGGGGTAATAAAGACTTTCTGGAGCTAAAGCTCCATACTAGATAACCATAGGAGGGAGAGTAAGAGTAAGTTTTAGTGATAACTAAAATATTATATATAATTATATATGTAAATATATATATAATATTTTAGCTGTAACTCTAAACCATCCCCTTTTTCCTTCCCCTCTCCACTTTTGTCTTTCCTCTCCTCCTTTCCCTTTCCCTATCCCTCTCTCTCTCAACCGTCCCTCTTCTTCCCCTTCCCCTGCTCTGTCCTTGCCATGAATAGGTTGTCTCTGCATAAGATGACTGTAGAGTATGTGTAAAGCAATAAGACTTTTTACAAAACAAAACCCTACACTTGTTAAATACTTACTATGTGCAAGGCCTTAATCTCTCTCCTAAATTCTATTCCTAACTGCTTATGGGGTATCTGCACCTTTAACTTCCTCTGGTATTTGAAATTCAACATTTGGAAAATGGAATTGACCATTTTTCCCCCTCAACATCTCTCTCTCTGTCAAGACCTCTACTATTTTTTCAAGTTATCCACATTGATTATCTTGGAGTCATCCTTGACTAATCCCTCTTCTTTGTCCTCTGTCCACATATCCAATAAGTTGCCAAGTCTTGTTTATTTCACTTCCACAATATTTCGCAGACTTCTTACCTTTCCTCCACTCACATAATCACTACCTTATAGTTCAGGCTCCTTGTGAGCTCTCACCTGACAAAAAGTTCATGAACAGCTTTGTTTGTTATCTCTTCCTCAATAGGACTTGTTTATCGATTTTTTTTTCCACCTAAAATAGTCTTTTCTTATAAGTAGCTAACTTGGGAGGCTCCACATTTATTTCAAGTATGTTTTCAATTATTGAAGTATTTTTGGAACTCATTTTTAAGAATGGCCTTCAGAGATAGTATGAGGGACATTGTTACACTGAAGTGATATTTCCACACTTATCACCTACCTTATTGACAAGATCTGGACCCTAAAGCCAGTTACGCAGGATTTGCCAGCATTGAAGAAATTAAACATTAGAAGCCAGTTTGTCTGAATCCAGTCAATAAAGAAAAATCTGAACATGGTCTGGAAATAAAACCAAACCAAACCAACCAAACAAACAAACAAATCTAATTGGTTATAGCCTCCCAAGTTGAGTATTTTGGATGACTATCTTCATTTGAGTGTATAAATTATGTTTTGGCCATTGTCGTTGCTGCTAATAAGAAAATTATTTACATTTCCAACAGACACAAATGTATCTGAATCATTTTCATTTTCTTACCTCCAGCATTGAACTTAGTATCTTGAACATAGTGGGAGATTTCGAGAATCAGTGAAAAAGGATGCCATTGGATTTACTGCTATTTATTACCTTTGTGACATTGAAAAGGTCACTTCCTTCTCTAGAGCTCAGTTGCCTCATATGGAAAATAAAAGTTTTGGACTTGATCACCTATAAGATACATTTTATCTCTAAATATATGATCCTATGTCAGCAGCCCTTTGAATGAACATCTCTAACCTCAGCCCTCTGATTTACTTTGCCCTACATATGGATTTCTCACTGCTTCTATTTATGTCAGGTCCTTACTGAACTAGTATTTAGAATGCTGGTTATTATTACCTACTCATAGGCTGGTTAGGTGATCAGTGACTCTGAATTGCCAAGTTGACACCTAGTGTTTATTGAGTTTACTGTTTACTAAATTAATACTTATAAATGAAGCAATCAAAAAACATTTATCAATTGACTCACCACATTCTAAGCACTAAGGAAATGAAGAAAAAATGAAAACAGTTTCTTATCTTGAGAAATTTATGTTGAAAGTGGGGAAACAACATATACATAAACAGGTTTATACAAGACAACTTATTGATAGAAGGAACTAATAGTTCCTTAAGAGTGCTCAGGAAAAGTTTTGTAGAGAAGGTAACATTTGAGCTGAATCTTAAAGGTAGCCAGAGATTTAAGAGGTCAAGATGAAGAGCATTCCAGACATGAGGAACAACTTGGGCGAAGGCAAAAAGACAAGACATGGAGTGTTGAGAGTGAGGAAGAGAAAACAACATGGTATGCCTGGGTGTGGAATGTGCTCATATAAGAAGATAAGCACTGGCCAGGTTGTAAAGAGCTTTCAATGACAAACAGAGGGATTCTATTTGATCCTAAAGGCAATATGGATGCACTGGAGTTATTAAGGAGTGTCACATATTCAGACTGGACATTAGGAAAATCATTTAGGCAGCTCTGGTGAGAATGTATCAATGTGTGAGAGTAACTTGAATCAGTGTGGGGATATCTATATCTATATATGAATATATATCTGTGTGTATGTGTATATATGTTTATACAGATATGTGCACACATACATATGCACATGTGTGTGTGTGTGTGTGTGTGCGCGCGTGCGTGTATTCTCAGTATCCTGGATCCTCAACCCAGTAAGTGAGGTGCTATAACTATATACATATGTGTATGTGTATACAGAAAGAGAGAGATATGAATGAGTTTAAGTGATTTATATAAATCTAGGTCTTCATTTCTCTAAGTACTTTACTGTTGTTTATCGATACTTTTCAATAAAAGTGATGCAATAGATGCAATCATGACTCCACAAAAAAAAAAAAAAAACCAAGAATCAATTTATTTTCCGAATACATGGAACGTAATACTGAGAGATAGAGACTAAATTGTTGTTGTTTTTGTAGTTGTTATTCATCCTTCATTTTTAAAGGACAAATGACATCAGGAGGGTGATGTCTTAGCTTTCAAGTGAATTGGATTTAAGTGAGACAGCACTATGGAAAGTCATCAGCCTCACTCTCTCCTCCAGAGTCATTTGGAGTCCAGTGGAAAGACAGAGGTCAGGACAACTGGTGATGGTCCTGGATGTAGGGGGAGACCTTGGCCTTTTTAAGCTAAGGCCTTTCCCAGGTCTCAATTTGTCTGAGGCAACACCCATTCAGCCTTACTTAAAGGCTAAGTAAGAATTGAGGCAAAAGATGGCTTACTTTGCCTTCTCAATAGAATAAATCTGGGAAGGTAAGACCCTCAGGGTTTCTGGCCAGAACAGAAACAATTGCTATTTACACTTATTCTGAACCATCAAAACCCCAACAATGAACAAGTGAGGCTTGGGCTGGGACCTATTATTGGCCAATCAGTGAGAGCCATAGTGATTTGGGTTTAAAGGCACAGTCAAGTACTCCGTTTGAATTTCAATGGGCTTTATCAAGCCTGTTTTTTCAGATCTATATTTCAAGAAAAACATAAATGAAAAGTACATGAGATAAAAAGGTTAATTGTCTGTTTTTTGGGAAAAAAAAGATAGAATAAATAAGTAGGGAAGAAAAAAAATTCTGCCCACAAACTCCAAGATATTTTGCAAAGTATAAGCAATAAAAATTTATATTTCTTTGGATAGAACACCTACATGTAACGATATGACTCTCCACGTGGACAGAGAGACAAAAGAAGGAAGGAAGAAAGGAATAGAGGAGTGAGCAGCATTGCCCAACTGGAACTGGCCAGTTGGATCCCCAGAGGTCTACTATTACTCACAGATTGTTGTTTGTCTTTCATTTCTCAAAGAGGACCAATGACATTAGGGGGGTGATGTCTTGACTTGCAAATAAATTGGATTTAAGTAAGGCAGGGCTGTGCAAAGATATCAGCCTCACTCTCTACTACAGTCATTTGGAGTCCAGTAGCAAGATATAGGTCAGGATGACTGGAGATGGCCCCCCAGAGGTTAGAATAGGACATTTGATTAATCCCAACAGAAATGGAAAAATAAAAAAAAATAGGATTTTCCTCTTTTCCTCAGAGAGAAAAGGAATAGTCACCATGGAGATTTATGGAGAACTGAAATAACTATTTGACTCATAATATTAACTTCTTGATTCAGAGTAGAAAAGAAGGGGCAGTTATGTGTCACAGTGGATAGAGTGATGGGCCTGGAGTTAGGAAGACTCATCTTCCTGAGTTCAAACCTGGCCTCAGACATTTACTAGCTGTGTCACCCTAGGCAAGTCATTTAACCCAATTTACCTTATTTTCCTCATCTGCAAAATAAGCTGGAGAAGGAAATGACAAATCACTATAATATCTTTGCCAAGAAAACACTAAAAGGTGGTTGCGAAGACTTGAACACAACCGAAAATGACTGAACAACAGTAACAAAAGAGAAAACTGTTGAGTACTGGCAGAAAGATCAGTGATATAGAAGACCATAATACCATCACTTATATAAAAAAAAAAGCTGGGAAATTCCTAGTTAATAGCATAAATGATACTTTTTTTAAGAAGGAAAAAGTCTACATTTGGCACAGAAAAGTACATCACAGAATACTTTTTGGGGATAAAAAATACCCAAAGAAGGCAAGGTGAAAGTCTAATTACAAAAAATTCTCACTAACTGATAGATATTATAACAGTTTATTAATTTATTTAATTTTAGTTTTCAACATTCACTTCCACAAGATTTTGAGTTCCAGATTTTCTCCCTACCTCGTCCCTCCCCCCACCCCAAGATGGCATGTATTCTGAATACCCCTTCCCCTAATCTGCCCTCCCTTCTATTTCCCTGCCCCTTCTCTTATCCCCTTTCCCTTTAATTTTCCTATAGGGCAGGATAGATTTCTATACCCTATTGCCTGTATATCTTATTTCCCAGTTGCATGTGGAAACAATTTTTTAACATTTGTTTTTAAAACTTTGGGTTCCAAATTTTCTCCTTTCCTCCCTCCCCACCCACCCTCATTGAGAAGGCAAGCAACTCAATGCAGGTTATGAATGTGTAGTCATGCAAAACACTTCCATAGTAGTCATGTTGTGAAAAACTAAGTATATTTCCCTTAATCCTATGCCACTCCTTGTTTATTCTATTCTCTCTTTTGACTCTGTCCCTCCTTAAAAGTGATTGCTTCTGACCCTCTCCCCCAGTCTACCCTCCCCTCTATCATCACCCTGCTCTTTTGTCCCCCCCCAATTTTCCTATAGGGTAAAATAGATTTCCATGCCCAATTGAGTGTGTATGTTATTCCTTCCTTAAGGCAAATCCAATGAGAATAAGATTCACTCATTCCCTCTCACCTTCCCCGTTTTCCCTCCATTGTAAGAGCCTTTTCTTGTCTGTTTTATGTGAGATAATTTACTCCATTCTACCTCACCCTTTCACCTTCTCTCAGTATAATCCTCTCACCCCTTAATTTTATTCTCTAGATATTACCCCTTCATCTTCAACTCACCCTGTGCCCTCTATCTATCTATCATCTATTATATATATGTATACACACACACACACACACACACACACACATACATACATATATTTTTTTCCTTCCAACTACCCTAATACTGACAAAGGTCTCTTGAGTTACAAATTATTATAACAGTTTATAAGGGACTATAGAATGAGGCACAAATAATTAAGTATTTGAGTAACCATGCACAAAAATATACACATATCCAATTTCTTAAATTGTAGATACAATAGAAAGTAAATGAGAGTCACATAAAATGTATCACAAAGCAGAAGATGATATAAATCAATTCAATTAATTAATAGAGTAAGTATAAAAATAACCCAAAGTTATAGTTGTGATATAAAACCAAATGTGCAAATAATAAATGTTCAGATAAACTCTTCTTCTCAAAGTTGGTTTGGTGTTATACCATTGTTTGATTAACAAGAGGAAAAAAAAAACAAACTACCAACTGCCTCATCCTGAATCACCTTGTGAACTAAACTCAGTGCTTGAGAATTATCCAAGCTGTGATGTTTCCATCACTTAAAATATTTTATTTTCACAGCCTCCATTTTCAAAAAGTTCAAGCTGTAACTCTCTCTCACCCTGCCACAGCCAACATCACCATCCTTTATTGTGATTAAGTTGTGCTTATACCAAGTCATGGTCTTTTTAGTGGGCAGCAGACTCCAAACTTTCAATCTCAATTGGTATGTATAGTTGATTGAGATAGAGAAGAGTACACTTTTGTGTATTATCTTTTTTTAAAAAATGCATTATTATTATAACATTTATGAACAAATTATTCTTATGGAAAATTTATGAAAATAGTGGAACTAGGCAACTTTCCTAAAGAATATTTAAACATGACACAATTTTGTTGAAAGCAACAAAATATTTAGGTACAATTTGTTATATTTCTCACTAGTACTTAATAATGATCATGTATACTGTAATATAATAGTGATCTTTTCTCCAGGTTTGATTAGCATGTTTCTTAATAACATGTTTAATCTTAGTCTGCTGGATCTCAACAAAAATATGTCTGTGGCTTTGAGAATTCAGAGTAGTTTGGCATCCAAAGTGGATGGCCCAAGGTGGACCTCTTCATAACTGGTAGGGAATGTTCATTATCAAGTATACTTTGACTATTCAACACTTTGTTTCTCAGAACTAAAATTCTCTTTCTAATCTCTCTTTTTCTTAATTATATAGCAAGAAACTCATGGAGAAGTTAAGAAAACTTAGCCTCTTTTCTGCTTCCCCTCCCCATTATGGGGGTTTCTACTATGAGAATCATTATTATCCAATAGTAATTATTTTAGTTTTTTTTTTTCTCGGTAGTTTGCTTCTACTTCAACTATTGTCTTTTTTTTCTGTGTGTATGTGTGTGTGTGTGAGAGGGAGAGACAGCACAAAGGATTTCTCAAAACATTGTCTTTTTTGATCAATTATTTGCAAGAAGTGTTTTTGTTTTATTTTGCTTTGTTTTTAAGGCATTCGAGATTAAGTGAGTTGACCAGGGTCACACAGCTAGTAAGTGTCTGAGTCTGAATTTGAACTCAGGTCCTCCTGACTTCAGGATCAGTATTCTACCCACTGTACCTCCTAGATGCCCCAGTACATTTTCCATAAAATCATCCCAAGGGATTTATTTTATATTTATTAAACATGGCATTTTTATATTTCCCCAACGGATACAATAATTTAAAGTGACAGTGCTGAGGAATATCATTTGATCAGAAGAAAGTGTTTAGTTCCTTCCTATAAGACAATGATACTGAATTTTTTTTGAGCTATGCTATTCTTTGATTTCATAGTATTTCTTCCTAAAAATAAGTGTGCTATGCAACGCTTTGAAATTTGAGCAAACTAAAATAATTTGCTTTAAAAATTTACATATATATATACACATACATATATACACATTTCTAGGCATATTGTACAGTACTCTTTTTCCATACGCTTCATGTTTCAGGCAAATGGGCCAACATACTGATTCTTGTATAATATCCCATCTCCCTTTCTATGCCTTTTATATGGAATATCCCCCATGCTTGAAATGTACTTCTCCTTCACCTTCTCCTCATACTATCCAAGCTTCCTGCAAAGGGCAACCTACGTTTTTCATCTTCTATTCTGCCAGGTTTTAGCTGCGTGGAACAAGATGCCCCTCCCAGAATAAGCTCCCCACATCTAATCTTACCATTATGCTGCTCTCTTAAGCCTTGATTGATACCATCTCCCTGGATGTAGGGCTAGAGTGCAGAGTACCAAATACTTCCCAATGCCTTCCTTTATAGAAGACAGAAAATGGACTCTCAGCTCATTCCACTTTGCTTCTGCTATTCTGCCACATTTCAAATCCTTAGAATAAGATGCCTCAATGCTAGGTAGCCTCTATTATACTCCCCCACCTTTCCAGCCTCTTTTTATCTGTTGTCTCCCCCTTTAGATTATAAGCTCCCTGAGGGCAAGGACTATCTTTTTATTAATTGTATCTTTGGCACTTAGCACAATGCCTGGCCTATAATAGGTGCTTAATAAAATATTTATTGGATTGGATTAAAGATACATCAAAAGGAAGCCTATAACCCATTTTCTCTTTCTGCAAAAATTATTTTGTATATAGCTTGAATTTAATTTTCTACTTTTAAAGTGACAAAAAACTAAGGAACACCAGTTGATCAGAATAAAATGTTTTAGAATATGAGCTTTGTTTGTGGCAGGATTGATTTGAGTTTTGTGCCATTAGAATTTAGAATACCACCACTAATCATCACACTGTTTTTTCAGTCCAAAAATTGTTTTATAGCCTTTCATCACATAATCATCACATGGTATAATTCTGATCTTCATGATGCTTAAAAGGTATACAGAGCAGTAATGCATTCACCAGTGGCATATGGATACCCATTTACCTCTTGTGCATTGAGAGTAGAATTCTCAGTGTATGCGCATTGTCAGTATATTTCTGAAAGCCAACTTGCATGGTTTGTTTAACCATATTGTCACTCAATCCAATGAAGAACTGTAGGCTCAAGGGGAGTAGGCAGGCAGGCAGGCGAAGCTGCCATGAGTAAGTCATGTGATATGGTAAGACTTGCATCTTCCTGCACTAAGTAAATTATACAGTCTGTACACCAGCAACACAGGTTAGTAATAAATGATTTTTAAGTAATGCTTTACATAATGGCCTCACCCCCACTGTTTTGCAAAAAATATTTGGCATAAAATCTGTGATGATTATGCTGTGAAATACAGTAGCCCCTAGTTCATATCAATTGCTTAATAGATGCTTGTTCAATTGAATCAAATTGAACCCCTAAGATACCGGTGTTGAGTTGTCTGTGAACTGTATAAAATTGAGGACAAAGAGTTCTAGAACATAAAAAAGTTTGCATATCTAATTGATATTTCTCCTTTGTCTTTCCTTCTATGTATTAATATAAACTAAACATTGGTATTAAATACATAAGGGCCTAGTTTAAAAGCATTTTCACTCGTAGACTCATTAAATTTATGGTATTTTCTTCTGAGGCTCTGTCTATGGTAAGTTGATACAAATATACGTGTTTCTGAAATTTGCTGTTGTGAGCTTTCAGGTATAGATGGATGTTTGAGTTTCCAAAAAAGAAATCTAACTTAAACAAACAATTGAATCTGATTTTTCTTAGTTTAATGAGAGCAGATCCTGAAAACCTAGCGACTAAAAATAAATATATGGATTTATAGTGGGAACATTTCCCTCCCAGAATTCTCTACTCAGAAAGAGGCATCTGTTCATCTCCTGCATGCAGACACCCTCCCATTGACTAGACACAGTTTTCTATCTCTACCTCCCTGCTGGGTCAATTAGTCTTAATTGTTTCTTTCACTTCCTCTGAGAAAGTCTCTGTATTTCAGTGGAGTTTACTTCCTTTTAGTAAAATCTCATAATCACTAAGTGAAACAGGCAGTTTGGATTAACTCTTGGAATTTTTCAGCTCGTATGGTATTCTGACTGTGAACACTTCCAGTTAAAAATCTCCCTTCCCTTAAAAGAAAAAAATCCCTTCTCTGCATTGTACATAATATTATTTTAAACTATTTCCTGTGGCATTGCTATTAGTGATAGACTAGAGTGAAAGCCAGTCAGATTCAGTTCATAAATTCACAAACAAAATTCTAACAATTTGATTATAATCCTGCTAAGATATGTTAACATGTAGATCTCAGGCAATTGTATTGAATTAATATATGCCTATAATCTTAGAAAATTCCTCTTTTTTCAGGTCTCCATATTAAATAAATATCACTAATTTTTTCATTATTTTCTTCCTTTTGTTTTTAAACTAGACCTGAGAGTTTGTCAGTATAGGGAACTAATAGTGAGGACTTCTGCCAATGCACATCAGAGCCTTGTGGATAATTTATCTCATCTTAGAATATTGCCCGGGTCACAGAGAGGTTAAGTAACTTATATAGCCAGTATAAAGATCTGAACCAAAGTCTTCCTGACTTCAAGGCTAACTCTTTTTCTACTATATCACGAGTCAGTCATTCACATCTAAATATATTCTAATATACATTTAAACTTGGTAAATGACATAAATGTGTTATATCAATATTTTATTGTAATTACATGTTTGATGATGTTGGAATTATAATTTGTTCATAATCTTCCTTGAATAATAAAATACATGAACATCAATTAATACTCCCAGAGTACTGTGGTTTCATCCAGGTATGTATTTGCTTCATCAATATAGATTGCAACTTTTCTATACAATACTAGATTTTAAAAAAAAATTTATTTTTAGTTTTCAACGTTCACTTCCATAAGATTTTGAGTTCCAAATTTTTTTCCCCATCTCTTCCCTCCCGCCACTTCAAAACAGCATGCAATTTGATATAGGCTCTACATATACATTCATATTGAACCTATTTTCACATCAGTGATGTTGTAAAGAATTAGAACCAGTGAGAGAAACCACGAGAAAAAAGGAACAAACAAAAAAAGAAAAAAAGAGAGAGCAAATAATATGCTTTGATCTACATTCAGTCTTCACATTTCTTTTTCTGGATGCGGACAGCATCATGAGTCTTTTGAAGTTGTCTTAGATAGTTGGATTGCTTGGATTGCTAAGAAGAGATAAGTCTATCAAAGTTAGTCATCACACATTGTAGCTGTTACTGTGTACAATGTTCTATATTAGATTTTTTATTTTTTTATTTTTTTTAGCTTTCCCCTTAACCCTCACCAATTCACACACACACACATACACAAACAGCTCAGTTCATCATCTGGTGACTAAACTTCAACTGATGTTTCTCTACTAACTTAGTCTGGTTCTGTCTTTATAGACACATAATACATCACAAAGCTATTTAACTAACATGACCTTGCACATAAAGTGGGAGGCAATTTAAAATTATTTTTGATTGATTGGCTCTTAAAGTCTTCTTAGCTTGGTAGAATTTATGAATGCACAACACACATATTGTCTTCAGGAACCCAGAGTAACTTCTATATCACAATGAGGTATTAGAGACATAATGTAGTAGATTATGAAACAATAGATTATGAGCTCCTTGAGATCACGGACTTTTGTCTCTGTTAATATCCTTAGTGTTTAGCACAGTGCCTGGCACTTAGTAGGCGCTTAATTTTTTTTTTATTGATTTGACCTGACTTAACATAAGAAATATTACAAAATCTTTTAGGGAAAAAAGAAGTCAATATGTAATAACTTTCAAATTACCTACTCCTTGAGAAAAGGATGCAAAAGCACCTTAAATAGATGGAAAAAATATTATTAAAGGAAAAGAAACTTTACATTCTTCCTTGATTATAGATTCTGATATTAAATATAAGTTTTGCCACCTCCTTAGAAATAATAAGAAAAGTTATATCTGATTTCCTTTTGCATTAACCTTCATGGTAACTAAGAATAGAAATAATTCTTTTTAAATGAGTTCTTCATATTAAATATTATTTTCATAGTTTTGGATACCAGGATATTTAATTTGGTACCTGGATGAATTAATCATTTAATTTAGCATCAGGATAAATCAGTTCCTTTGTGTTCTTCATTTGTTTTATTTTATCTCTGACTTTCCTAAGATCCCTCTCCAAACTGTATAGTTCCTTCATTTATTATGGAACTTAGAATTGGACACAATATCACGATATTCTAATAAATTTTTAATTGGTCCTAAATGTGAATGGTTCTACATGACTTGCTCCTCTTTATGAACAATTTTCCATTCTAGCTTAATGTTATCAACCGGGGTTAGCAGATTCCTGCCTAGAGGCCAAATCTAGAACTCTACCTATTTTTATGTAATCCAAGATCAAGCCTGAGAGCTATAATTTGCTGATATCTGTTATAGACTTTTGTTTGTCATACTTCAATTTAAGAAAGTTATTAAGTAACTACTTTATGCTAGATGCTGAATAAGACAATGGAATATCTGTTATTTATATAATACCTTAAATAGTTCAATCCATTTTAGATATTATCTCCTTTGATCCTTATAACCCTGTTAGCTCCTACAGATATTAAGATGCTCATTTACTTTTTAAAAGTAATTTTATCAATAAAGTTTGTTTTTTACAATTGCCTATATTTCCCCTTATAGCATTCCATGTCACCTTTCCAAAAGAATCATCCCTTATAACAACTTTATTTTTTTAAGAACAACAAGAGAAAAAAAAAATCAGAAAAGTAATACATTAAAAACATCTTAATATGCAATGTTCCTTTCCTTTGGTCTCTTATTTCTTCAAAGGTGCCATAGGAAATGTCTTCTGTCTTTTGGGGAGAGATCAAGGTGGTGGTTGTTGTTTTTTTTTTTAATAATTTCACAACATTCATTTTTAACAATTACTTTGTGGTTGCTGCTCTTTACAGTTACATTTTAAAGTTATTGTATATCTTATTTTCCTGGTTCTCTTTTGTTTTGCAACTATTCATGTATGTGTTCTCCATGTTGTACCACATTATTCATTCTGGCTATTTCTTACAGCACAATAATATTCTATTATATCAATTGACCATAGTTTGTTTAACCATTCCCCAATCACTAGACACCTTCATTTTCTTTTCTTTGCTACCACAAAAAAAAGTATGGCTAAATTTTCAGTGTATATGCAGACTTTCTTTTTATCCATGGCCTCCTTGAGATGTATGTTTAGCAGTGGAATGAATCTCTAGGTCAAAAAGTATGACTAGTTTAGTCATTGTATTTGTATAACACTAAATTTCTTTCCATAATGGTTGTAGCAATTTGCAGCCCTACCAAGAATGCAATAGTATGCCTATTTTTCCATAAGTTTTGCAGCATTGCCTATTCCTATTTTAATCATCTTTGCCAATCTGTAATGTATGAGATCAAATAAGAACACCATAACTCTTTTTCTTTTCTTTTTTTTTTGGCTAGGCAATGGGGTTAAGTGACTTGCCCAAGGTCACACAGCTAGTAAGTGTCAAGTGTCTGAGGCTGGATTTGAACTCAGGTCCTCCTGACTCCAAGGCTGCCCCCACCATTACTCTTTTTGTTACTAATTTGGCATATTCTTTCATATGATTCTTAAAAATGTGTAATTTTTCTTTTTGAGATGTCGTTGTTTACCTTTTTTGACTATCTATTAGGGAATAGTTTCTGGTCTTATGTATTTCTAAGTTGTCTATATACCTTGGATATCAAAACTTTATCAAAGATGCTTGATACAAAGATTTCCCTCCCCACCCCCAAGTCAACCACTTCCCTCTTATTCTAGAGTTCTTAACTTTGTGGATGGAGAATCTAGTTTCATTTAACCAATATTATTTATCTTCCTTAATTGTATCTATGACTTATCTGGTTCGGAATTCATTCCACTCTGATAGTTGTAGAAACGTATATGATCTTCTCTTCCATTTTTTTTTTTTAGTGGTATAAACTTTAATATTCAAGACATGTGTCCGTTTTGAATTTATTGCAGGATATGAAGTGAGATTTTAAATTTAAAGTAATTTAAACCAGGTTTCTTTCCAGTTTTCCCAGCAATTCTTATCAAATATGGAATTTTTTTCCATAAATAATTGGTTTTCAGGTTTTTCAAACACTGAGTTATTTGAGCTCAATTATTTCTGATTCTTCCTTATCTAGTAGTGTTTACCCAGTATCAAATGGTTTTAAAGCCTTGTTGAAAGGAAATGATATACAAGGACCTTTAAGGTCTTTATGTAGTTTATATTTGTTTCTGTTAAAGTGTCTTATAGCTTATTTGTCTAAAGGAAGGTCTCAAGCATAGTCCAACATACTGTATTCTTGTCCCTTGCAAACCTAGAGGGACACACAGGGGCTATCAGTTTGGTACACCCAAGTTCTCTCCCTCAGGAGGGAGACAAAAATAGGTGAGAGAGAAGGTGGTGGTATGAAGGTAGGTAGGGCCAGAGGATCTATGATATTGTAAGACTAGATCTGGAAGGGACCTCCAAAAAAGTCATCAGATCAAAGCTCATATCACAGAAGAGAAAATCATAGTCAAGGGAGGTTAAATAACAACAAGAACAATAATTAGTATTATTATACATTATTAGCAACAATAATTAGCAAGAATAGCAATTAACATTTATGTAGCACTTAGTGTGCCAGACTGTGCTAAGTGCTTTACAATTATTATCTCAGTTGATGTTACAACAATTTTGGGAGATTACCACTTTGCAGATGAGGAAACTGAGGCAAACAGAGATTAAACAATTTCCTAGTGAAGCTAGATTTGAACTCAGGTCTTCCTGACTCCAGCCCCAGAGTTCTATTCACTACACTGCACTGCCTAATGATTTTTCCAATGTCACCCAGCTAGCAAGTGTTAGGGGGTCAGGTTTTAACACAGGAGTCCTCTGACTACAGAACTAGTGCTCTTTTCAAGACAATGTTGCCTAACTCCTCTACCAGCCATAAGCTGAAGCAAACAGCCACTTGCTTCTTTTATTTTTCATTTGACTCATTATCTGTTCAGCAAAAATTAAAAAAAAAAATAAAAAAGATACACTTTGTTCCATTAAAAGGAGACTCAGTTGGCACTATGGTTGTTATTTCAAAGCAGAGGGGGAAAATAGCATTTGTGTGGGAGGGGAAGTATGCTGCAGAAAGATTTTATTGGTTTTATTCTTACATTATCAGAAGGAGTCTATGAAAGGGGGAAAATCTCAGGAAATTTAGTCCCTATTTTCAAATGTCTAAATACTCTGACCAAAACACATGCTTACTTCGTGCTTTAAGGGAGGAAATTTGAAGCTTTTATCTTCATTCTCCCAATCTTCTCCTAAAATTGGCTAAGGATTCTTACCAATAAATTTCTGCAAACACAATATTATCTACTTTGGTGATGTTAAGTTGACTTTTTTTTTTTAAGGTGGTAACATTGGATAGAATCAGGCATGGAATATTTTCTTATGGAATTCTGTTTCAATAAACATACTGTGTGTGTGTTCTTTATTATAAACTTATACTGGGCCCTCAGGGTCTCCCTTCTTTTGGGATGAGAGGTGCATTTCAAGAAGGATCAGCTTTTCAGCAATTGCTTAAAATATCATATACTTCAGGGAGAGTTTTCTTTGGGGCCCCACTCATGTAAAAATATCATTCTTGTAGGCTAAATGGAAAAAAAAAACTCTCTAGGTGCTACAAAAGCACCAATGAGACACTCAGTTCCTACTGTTTAAATGCATTTGTTACCTATGGGTGTATTAGACTGTGCAATTTCAACCGACATGTATTCATTTTTGTGGAATAATTAGAAAATGTTTAGCATGTGAAAAAAATGAAATGTTAATTTGCATATTTTATTTCTAAAATTCTCAGAAATTATACTTTAAACATCTCCATAATATTTGTTCAGTCTCTCTTTGGTTTTTGCATATAGTCATTAAGAATTATTGACAATTTGAACAAATTTTGGTATTGTGAATAACAGATTGTTTCATATAATTCAAAAGGAGGAAGAGCCATTAGCCCACAGCAGGTGGCAGTAGAAACAGATTTTTTTTGTATAAAAGCTATTTTTAATCAAGCAGAACCAAATTTACATTCATTTCATTTATGTTAATTTCTTAATGCCCTTCTCTTCTCAAAGATACTTGCATTCTGATTTTTGGGAATGGATTGGAATGGTAAAATAGCTTTCTACAAATTTCAGACCTTTTTATTTAAACAAAGGGGTTAAAGTACAAGTGAATAATCTGTGTACTGTAATTAAACCAAGCTTGAGTTTCTGTTCTTACCTGGAAGCCAAATGTGACTGCTGTCCAAGGATAGGGTTTTGTTAGTAGACTGGCCATTGGATGATGAATAGTTTGTCCATAGTAGCACATGAAACAAAGAAACAAAGAAAATGGTCCCCAGTCCTATGTGGCTCCCTCCTTTTTTACCATAATGATAGCAAAATGGTAGGAAATCAGTCAGAGGGTCCAAAGACTCACATAGTTTTAAAACCTTCCATAATCACGAACTTAATTGCTGGTATTCTAAATGTGAGGTTCTTGTATGTGGAACAGCTCATGACCATTCTATTAGAGGAATTCGATTGATCTTGATATTTTTCTCACTCTCAATTAATTCTGAAGAAAAAAAAAGCTGCACTTATATTAAAAAAAAAGTGGTTCACAGGTTCTCCTTGGAAAGGTAATCAATATATCAATAATATTTATTAAGTGCCGATATCTGACAGACACTGTGTTAGGCCTTGATCTTAAAAAAGACTAAAAATCTGTTCTATCCAGGAACTTACATTCTGTCAAGGGAGATAATAAGTGTGAATATATGCAAACTAAATATAAAGGTAGTTAGTGGTGGGTGGACCTAGCATGGGGAGGGGATGGGAATTAGCAAGTTTTGTGTAAAAGATAATGGCGTAGAAATCTCTCAAAGTAAGAGAACATTTCAAAAGATGATAGGGCAGATTGAAGAATAAAGTAAAACATTTGCTAGAGTTGGTTTTATCTTGAATCCAAAGTCAATAGGAAACATCATTTCATGGAGTTGGTTTTCTCATATTTCTTTGTCCAGGTATGTATTTATAGATAGGTATAGTTTGTGATTTAATTGGTATCGGGGATAAGGGGGACTAGTAAGAACTTCCTATACTAACAAAGGCTGGTAACTTCAGGGTAATTTGTAATCTCTGATAATTGTGTAGAGTACAGAGAGGTTAATTGATTCCCTTTATCTAAGGCAGTAGTATGCTCTTATAACAAAAGCAGTTTTCCTAAGCCTGGGTTCTTCAGAGATACTAGGGTTGGCTATCTTGGATGGCCATTGAGGGGGGTTTCCCTGTCTCTGGTTGTAGGTGGAAGTAAAGGGCAAGGCAGACAAACCTCTGAGGATTTTTGTTCTCCTATACCATAGCTGGCTGTAAAAGGCAGGGAAGATATCTTTCCTTCATCCACCTCTTTTAAACAGCAGAAGATACTTTCTTTCTCCTCCAGTTTGCTCCCAGAAACTGATTTTCTTCCAATCAGTTCAGCAGGGGGACAATGCAGCTTCTAAGCTTTTCTCTCAACTCTTAATTTGGCTGCTTTTCTATGATCCATCTGCTCAGTTGGGCTTGGCTCCTTTCAACCAGTAAGATAGAAATCTCAGTTTTGAGACCTCCACTCAGCTGGACTTGGCTGAGCTTTCCTGTCCTCAAGGAACAGGGGGCAGTTGCTTTCTTTTTCTTCTTCTGCCTTCAAGGCTTGTCTCTATTATCCTTTTCAGTTGCTGACCTAGTTTCATCAGTTTCTGGCTGACTATTGCCTCAATAGAAGTGACTCATTTCTGTCTTAGGGTCAGAAACCAAAACCTGTGTTATTTTCAGAGACAACACAAACAAGCAATATACAATTGTTTGGTGTTCACAAAAAAAATCCAATTATTAAGGTTTCACAGTTACCAACCTCAAAATGCTCATAATAATTATATGTCATATAGCTTCTGAGAAATGCCATTTTTGCCATCTTTACCTTCACTACTTTTTTTTTCTTTCTTTGAGAGCTGATGCCTTACAAGTTCCTTTTCCTACTGTAATATACATAGTGATGATTCCCCACCTTTTTAGGTAACTAGTCTTGCTTTTTAAAAGATCAGAGAACACTGTCCTTTCAATTAAGCAAGAAGGATATTTGGATTCATACAATTATTTGCCCCAAAGCAGAATGGACTGCTTCAATAGATAGTAGATACCCCATTATTGTAAGTTTCTAATTGGAAAATAAATGACTCCTTGCAGAAGAGGTTGTTTAGGAAATAGTTGTTTAGAAATGGGTCCCTGCTAGCTCCAATATTCAATGGATCTGTGACAGGCATTAGGCAAGTAGGAAGAGGTCATTTAGAATGAAGGGAGGAGTCGGAAGTTAGACCTGTGACAAGGGCACAAAATAGTTGGAATGACAAAGGAAAGAATAAGTGTAGCTGCCCATTAGCCAATGCTCACTGAACACAAAAGGACTTGGACAAAGGTATGCCTGATTTGATAAGCATCCATCTAGGTTGGCTAGAATGTGAGTTAACTGTAAAGTGCTATAGAAAGGAGAAACCCACAGACAAACAAAAACAACTGTTTCTAAAACGTGGTTCAATATTGTATTCTGTCAAGCTGATGTGACCTCACTGGAATGGGGATCTTTTCTTCTACTTCCAAACCATTATTGGGTACATTATAAACACATGAATACAATTTTCTATTAAAATAATTAAAAAAAAGTTTTCCGAACATTCATGTGAAAATGGCCTTTCCTGACTCTATACATTTTCACTGACTCTTCCCACCATGCCTAGAACACTCCTTGCTGATCACTGCCTCTTGGCTTCCTCCAAGATCCATCTAAAATCCTCCATTCAATAAGAAGCTATTCCTGACTCCTTTTAAAGATACTGTCTTTATATTATTAATTATTTCCAATTTATCCTGTATTTATTTTGTTCATACCAACTATTTTCATGGTATCTTCCTCATTAGACTGTGAGGTCTTCGAGAACAGGACACTCTTTTATCTTTCTTTTTATCCCTGGCACTTAGCAGGTCCTTCATAAATATGTTTGTTTTCTGACTCATTGGCTGACTAGGAGGTTATACTAACCTGAAGAGATTTCACATGAAGGCCTATTAACAGTCTAGCTAAATTTGGTGGGGCTCCTACCCAGAAAGTTTGCCAAGGACTATTTCAACTATAACTGCTCATGAAAACTAACTACCAATCAAAGGTATAGAATGACCTGCACCAAAATTTCAAGTCCTCTAATACATCATATATAACATTATATTGCATTTAATGAAAACTTTTTTTTTTTTACAAAAAATAAAGCCTTCCTTTTCACTCACTTGTGAAAAAAAAGTGATCTGAAAAGTCAGGAGTTATACTGAATTTTGGGGAGGAATAAGCAATTATTAGTTATGATAATCTTCTTGATTTTAGATGAAATAAAATATATCTAGTCAACTAACATTTTGGGACACTGCATACATAAAAGCAACAGGTGGAAAGGAGAGACAATTGATTTCTGTTAATTTTTAAAAGTTAAACAGTTGGGGATGCTACAGATATAAAGTGTACTTACAGATTAAGTCTCTGTATTATTAGTTCTACTTATTTTGTTTACTTACTTTGTTCAGGAGACCACTCAGGAACTAGGAGTAATCTATAAATGTATATAATGTATAAAGAAAACACATAAAAATAAACTGAAAGTGAATAACAACAACAAAAATGTACTAATGTCTAGAAGAATTGAAAAAAAAAAAGAGTCAGTCTCAAAGCCAGGAGGACCTAGGTTTATATCAAGCCTTTGACATGTACAGGCTATGTAGCACTGGCCAAGTTCACTTATCCTCTCTGTGTTCTGGGAAACTCCCTACGACTATAAGTTGTAAAGAAGGTATGTTCCTATGTTAAGAGAGTTTCCTTGTCTGCAGGAGTTCTGTAAATCAACATAATCATGTGTCCAGTTCTAATCCAGGCCCTGTGTGCACTATATCATTCAAACATTCATACAAGAGATACACAAGAAATAAAATACATAATTCCTGCTCACTAGGAACTCACTATAATCATATTTTTGAGACAAGGCTAATTCATGAAACACAAGATATTTTATTTCTTTTTGAAAAAGATACTTTGCCATCAAGACCAATTCAGTAAAGACTATCTGATCCCCTAAAAATTACTGATAACATCTTTTAAAAACAAACAAACCTGTGCACCTTTTAAAGTCAGCTGAACAAAGGAATTGATTTTTGTTTCAAAAGACACATTCAAACTGGAAGGAAACTGAAGACTATCTCTTAGCCTCAGTTTCTTCATTTATAAAATGTCTAATAACATCTATCTAACAGAATAGAATAAGAAGAAGAAGAAATAATGCATGCTAAGTGTTCATCATCTGTAAAATGAGCTGGAAAAGGAAATGGCAAACCAGTATCTTTGCCGAGAAAACCCCAAATGAGGTCATGAAGAGTCAGTCAGACATGACTGAACAACAACAACAACAAAGAGTGTTTTCCAAACCCCAAAACACTAAATAAGTGTTACTCAATAACAAATATATTTATTATACATAAAGGGAAAATGTAGGTCCAGAAAATTATGAAGTGAATGTTTTTTATTACAATTACATACTACTAATATAAATGAGGAAATTTAAAATAATAACTAAAGTGTTGCTCTCTGAAATGCTGGGTAAAAAGGTCATTCACTAGAAAATTGAATTTCCTTCAGTACTTTCCAAAATGTGTGAAGGTATGTTTCCTAGGATCATAGATTTAGAGCTGGAAGGGATCTTTAGACATGATCTACTTCAAACTTCTCATTTACAGATAAGGGAACAGAGGCTTAGAAAGATTAAAGGACATGCTCATGGTCACATAGATAATAAACATCAGAGGAAATATTTGGATGTGGGTTTTCCTGGCTTCAAGTCCATCACTTTATCCTTTAAACCAAGCTGCCTCTGATTTTAGGAATGGTTTATAATTAAAGCAGTTAAAATGAAGGCAAGTAACATTTCATTATTAATATCTTTTCCCTGAACACAATAAAAAAAGTAGACCTTTTTTTTTTTTTTTCTGTCCTTGATTCCTACCTGGGCAGCTTGTTGGCATAGTGGATAGTTATCCTTTTGTTTTCCCTTCCTCCCTTCTCTTTTCCTTCCTTCTTTCCTTTTTTGCTTCCTTCCTACCTTCCTTTCTTCCTTCTTGTTTTATCATCATCATCATCATCACTATTATTTGCAAAACATGACAGTGACTTAACCAGATTCTCCCATTTTGACCCATTCACAGTGTCTGATACAATACTTATGTGTGCCCCTAGATACACAGAGAATCCCAGAATCTCAGAGTCAGAAGGGTTGTTATAGGCCATGGAGTCCAACACGTAACTGAAAAACAAGCCCCTCCAGAACATCACCACAAAGTGGTCATCCAACATTTACTTCAGGGCTTCAAGTGAGAGAGATTCCATTAGATCTATAGCTGCTCTTGCACAGTTCTAAATTCACCTCTTTGCAACTTCAATCTATTCTTCCTAGTTCTGGCACCTGGAGCCACACAGAACAAGTCTACTTCCTTTTTCTGGTCATTTTTTTTTACCTTATTTAAGTTTTATATCTAACTCACTATAAGCTCCTTGAGGACAGGGATTGATGTCTTATCCTTCTCATGAATTGCCTACAATAACTAGCACAGCACTGAGCATACAAAAGGTTTGCAGAAAAGTTGTCTCAGTTGTCTATAAAGTGGGAGCAAGACAGCTCTTATATGACATTAGATGAAAGATTTGTCTCCCTGCATCATCAGTCAGAGACCAGGAAGCAACTTCTAGAGATCACTTGTTAAATTGTGAAGAACATTGGGCCAGGAGTCAGGATGTCATGGTTCTGTTGTCTGGTATTTTGCTAATCAGCTGTGTGACCATGAGTAAGTTGTTCCCCGTTTTGGGACCCAATTTTCTGTTCTGTAAAATTAAAGGATTGCCTTAGATGATTAAGAAGATCCCTTCCAAATCTAAGATAATTCTTAGGCACTAATCTTGAAATTAAATGAGAGGCAAAAGCTAAAATGATATATGAAGTAGTAGTAAGTAATGCAGAACACACACATTCCATCTTCACATTCATATTTACCATTTTATTATTTGATTTTTTTTTCATATGGGATCACTATCCTGGGGATTACAAACATTTAATTTGTATGGATGATACAAAGTTTTTATATTACCTTCATTTCCAAGTATACCTCTATATCATAGTCTGTCATCTTGAAGGAGAGGCAGGGTGGAAGAAAAAATTTTCTCACTATCCTTGGGTACAAAATCAGTCATTAGAATGACACTTTTTTTTCTACTGATATTTGTGTAATCATTGTATATATCGTTTTCCTGATTTGGATTCCTTTACTCTTTATCAGTTCATAACGTCCTCCCATCTTTTTTCTGAATTCTTCACAATCACAATTTTTCACATAGCAATAATATTGCACCACCTTCATTTACCACTATTTATTTAGCTATTTCCTATCAATAGGATATACTTTGTTTCAAGTTCTCTGCTATCAGAAAAAAATACTTCTGTATGACTTATTTTAAAAGGAAAAGCAGCAACAAAGATTTGCTAGGTATGGGTTTGTCGGAATTTTAATCACCTTGAGATATCTGGAGGCATTGATCATTTGCAGATATGTGGTCATAGTGATAAGAGATCATCCTCTGTACTAGTTACTACAAGATAATCAGGGAGACATTCAGACACATTTTGAGTCATATCTGTAGTAACCATTAATACTCCTGTTGAATCAGGAAAGAGAAGAGGGTAGAGAACCTGAATGTTCCTGTGTCCCGTTGTTATTCAGTGGAGCTGTCAATCAGCATGAGAAGAGTCAGCTTTTTAATTAAAATCATTCCTGTTTTGTCCAGAGATGATTGATAGATCAACTATCCGATGAAATTCATGGGCTTCATATTTTCTGGGGCCCCTTTAATACAAAATTACCATAATTTTAAAGTCAAAGGAGACCTTACAAGCCATCTAACCTAATCCTGTCATTTTACAGTAATAAATTAGTACTTCCATCTGTACCCCAAAGATATGTTCCCTGGGTTTTAGTCCTGTCACCTCACTCTACTAGGGATTCATTTTTCTGGCTTAATCATAGGGTCTTGATCCTTTCCCTTCCCCCTTCTTAAGTAGGTTTCACAAGTTAGGCCTTTGATAAGTTCAGCCTTTGGTGGGGGGAAAATCTCATTTCTCTCACACATTTGAACTGGCCTAATTTAGGTAATTTCAATTCAATTCAACAAACATGTTAAAGACCTTACAAAAAATCTATTAAGCTCAACATGTTCAGTGAGTTAATATGTAAAGCATTTTGTAAATCTCAAAGAATAAATGCTGGTTATTATTGAATAACTACAACAATAAAAACTTATTATTCAAGGTACTATTCTCAGAGGGGATGGGCTAAAGACAAAACAGAAACCAACAATAAGCCCAAGGAAATAGCTACTGACCTCAAAAAAAAAATAGATTCTACTGAGGTTTCACAACATGTATACAGATTTTTAAAATTACAAATTATATACAAAATAATATTTAATTTCAAGAACATTAAAGCGGAGGGGAGGAGAAATCAGGAAAGGAATCTTGTAAGGAGTTGGCACCTGAGCTGTGTCTTGAAAGACTGTTAAAACCCCAAGATATAGAGCTAAAGAGAATTTCAGATCTAACCATTCTTCCTAGGTGTACCTTGCTGTGTCTTTACTTCTATTGTATATATCCTAGACTATCTATCTTTGTATCTAATTCTGAAGCTAATTCTGATCCCATGTTGGTCTGTTTCCTGTTGGCTGGAGTTAACAGACACACTGAGGAGCAATATAAACTAGATATCTTTCCTTTGTCTTTAGATAATGAATCTCTATGGCCAATAGTCAGTCACTGGTCCTGCTTGGGGTCCTTCCCACAGGTGATGAATGCAGCAACTTATATATTTTCAAAACCACAATTCTAAATAAAAAATTTAGTAAATCAAGATATCAACACATTCTTATTCCTACAGTAATCACACAGGGGTATTTCACATAATGTTTAAGGTTCATAAGGCACATTAAAAATGCTTTATTGCTGGGGGCAGCTAGGTGGTATAGTGGATAGAGCACTGGCCCAAGAGTCAGGAGGACCTGAGTTCAAATCTGGCCTCAGACACTTACTAGCTAGCTGTGTGACTCTGGGCAAGTCACTTAACCCCCATTGTCTCAAAAAAAATAGATTTATTGTTCAAAAAATTATTATAAAATTACTGGTATATTTTGTTTTGGAGCAATATAATACTCAAAGCCACCCTCCGCAAAGTACTTTACTGGAAAATAAATAAGCACCACCTCTGTGACTATGATTGATATCACTTGTCGCTTTCTACTTCTGTATTTTATTAATTGTTAACAGAAAGGAAGGATGTCTTTTAACAATGACAACACAGTACCAGCATTGCAGTGTTTGATCAGAGTACTGTTGTCTGTTAATGTTAAATTTACATATGTTGCTTTAATCATTTGTATGAAGTTCTTTTATTTTTGCTTTCATTGCTTCTCTATCACCACAAAATATACATTTTATGTCTTTGACAGCTGAATTACATGTTCACGTTTTTACAGAGTCTTACTTTTATAGGAAAAAATATATGTATTCATTTATTTATGTATTCATTCATCCATCTATCTATCTGTCTGTCTGTCTATCTTTCTATCTATCTATCTATCTATCTATCGTTCTATCTATCGTTTCTTTGCTAATTGCCTGAAGAGAACTTTATCCTTAACTAGGGACCCCTACAATCTTGTGACAGTTTATGGAACTGCAGGACAGATTCTCAGAAACAAGGGGGCATGCTTACCTGATCCAGCCCTATTAAACTAAAGAAAATATTTCCTTTTTAAAATATTAGTAAGAAATTCAAAGAAATCAACACCTTATAAAAGCTTGACAATCTAGATAACTTACTTGCTAAGCTAAATTCTTGTAATAAAGGCTTAACATATGGTATTTATTTTAAATGTACATTTTTTAAAAAGTTACACTCCCCTCAAAACACACACACACACACACACACACACACACACACACACACACACACACTTGCCCAAGATTACAAGTATCAGAGTAATATGAATAGAGCACCATACTGGGAGTCAAAAATGAATTACTGAGTGAGGAAATAATTTTTATGTTGTTACTTTGTGCTAAGTACTGTGTTAACTGTTGAAAGGACAAATAGAAAAATCTAGATAGTCTCTGTTCTCAAGATGTTCAGACATTAATTTAGGGATATAACTGCCAGGTGAATGGCAAGGCCTAAACAGGGGTGGGGAACTTGTGGCCTCGAGGTCACATGTGGCCTTTTAGATCCTTGGGTGCAGTCTGTTGACTGAATCCAAACTTCACAGAACAAATCCCCTTAATAAAAGGATTTGTTCTGTAAAACTTCTCAGTGCATTATGAGGAGAGACTGTAGTGCTTGAGAATCTTCACCTTTGAATTACTCTCACTATTCATTGCCTTCCTATCTATACTTGTGCTGCTGAATGAAGGTAGAGAAAATCATTCAACCATTCTGACTGGGTCCACTGCAAATTTATATTGCATAACCTCAACTGAGCCCTTAAGGCTTTAAGACAATCCTACTATATTTCTCTTATCAACTCTATCACACTGTCCATCATGGCTCTAACTTTTCATCCCTCTTCCAACCTCCCATGGTTCCTCCTACTCCCCACTCTCTCAGCTAGGAAACTTGCTTTATATTTTATAGAAAAAAAATTGAACCCATTCATCATTAATTCCTTCTCCCCTCATCCTAATCTTCCATCACTCAAGTGCCTTTTACCACTTTCTCCTTCACCCCTTTCACATGATGAAGTGGCCTTACTTCTTACCAAGACTAACCCCTCTACTTGTTCAAGTGATCTTATTCTGTCCTGTCTCCTCCAACAGAACGTCTCCTCTGTTATTCATACTCTTTTACTTATTTTCAATCTCTCCTTCTCTACTAACCCATTTCCTGCTACTTACAAACATGCCCATGTCTCTCCTCTTCTGCAAAAATCCTCACTTGATCATTCCATTCCCAATAACTATTGTCCTATATTGCTTCTTCCCTTGGTAGCTAAACTCCTTGAAAAGATAACTTTACGATTGCTGCCTCCATTTTCTCTCCTTGTATTCTATTCTTAACCACTTACATTTTGGCATTTGAACTTATTCCATCAAAACTGTTCTTTCCAAAGTTACTAATGACCACTTAGTTGCCAAATCCAATAGCCTTTTATCCATCTTTATTCTCCTTGATCTCTTCAGTCTTTGACATGGTTAATTACTCTCTCCTCCGTATTCATTTTTTCTTTAGGTTTTCAGGACATTGTTCTCCTTTGATTTTCCTCTTATCTATCTGATCACTATCTCCTTTGCTGAATCCTTTTTCAGGTCATGACCTCTAAATGGTGTCCCTCAGAGTTCTATCTTGGGCCCTCTTCTATTCCTCTATATTTTTAGTGATCTCGTTAACTTTCATAAATCTAATGTCTTTCTATCCTGATGATTCTCAGATCTACCATTCCTGCCCCAATCTCTATGCAGACTTCAATCTCATATCTCCAACTGTCTAAATTTCAGACATCTTAAAGTAAATGTCTAAAAGACATCTTAAACTCATTATGTTCAAAACAGAACTTATTATCTTTCCCCATAAACCCTCTCTCCCTACCATCCCTATTAGTATGGAGGACAACACCATGTTCATCATCCCTTAGGCTCACAACTTAGGAATTATCCTGAATTCCTCACTATTTCTAACACCCTTTCCCTGCTCCCATCCAAGCTATTGCCAAGGCCTGACAATTTAACCTTTGCAACTTGTCTTAGCTATGCCCCTTTCTCTCCTCTGCCACCACTCCAGCACAGGCCCTCATCACCCTAGGTTGGTTATTGCAATATCCTGCTAGTTGGTCTGCCTACCTCAAATTCTTCCTTTCTCTATGCCATTCTCCATTCAGCCACTAAAGTGAGTTTCCTAAAATGCAGGCCTGGTCATATCATACTCCTATTCAGTAAATTCCAGTGTCTTCCTTTGCCTCCAAGAACAAATGCAAAATTCTCTGTTTTGCAATCAAAACTCTTCATAACCTAACCCTATCCTACCTTTCTAGTCTTCTTGTACCTTATTCCCCATCAAACACTCTTCGATTCAGTGAGGTTGGCCTCCTGGCTGTTCCAAGAATACAATACTCCACCTCTCTGCTTTGGGCATTTTCTCTGGTTGTACCCCATGCTTGGAATGCTTTCCCTCCTGCACTCCAACTACTCTACTGACCTCTCTGGCTTGATTGAATTCTGACTAAAATTCCACTTTTTATAGGAAACCTTCCCCAACACCTCTTAATTCCAGTGCCTTCTCTCTTTCAATTAATTCCTATTTATCCTCTCTATAGCTTGATTTCTATATGTTTGTTTGCATGTTATATCCCCTATTATAATGTAAGATCTTTGAGGACAAGGACTACCTTTTGGATTTTCTTTTATCCCTAGTACTAAGGGCAGATGGTAAGGTCCAGAACATCTCAGGACAGAGTATCAGGGGATTTAATGGCTTGGTGGTCTTTCATCTCAGTATTTTAGTTATTGACTCCAGCTCACAAAAAAAAAAATAGTGCAAGTAGATAACATTGTTCTTGCCTAGCCACCCAGATGGAGCCCAGGGTTGGGAGAGGGTAAAAGGAAGTCAAGGAAAAAGGTCCTTAGTACTCTACCCACTTCCTTCTCCAGTTATTCAAGAGCAGAGGGCTCCTGGCAAGTCACAACCTCTCCTTCTGGTTGTTCATTTCTTTTCTTCTGAAATAGATATGGTTAAATCCTTTTCTGTTTGAAATTTGAAGGTTGAATAAATCTCTTGAGATGCTTTCTAGGTTAGAGCCCATCTAAACATGCATGATTCAATGTATAAAGGAAAATCACTTCGTGCATTTGACTTTAAGCTATGCTATTTCCACTTAGACATTTGTCATTTTTACTGAGGCATTGCTTATATATACTGTATGGGAAAGGTAAGCCTTAATACACACAAAGTGTAAAAGCATGACACATTATGTTCTGATTTCATCAATTCTGACCTACTTCTGACACTATTTTTCACCCAACCTAAATCTATTTCTCCCTTAAATGGTTTCTTCATATAATTTTTCTTAACATTTTTGTTTCCTTTTTCTCAATTCTCTGTTTCTTCACTTACCATATTTCACCTACAAATGGTGTCATTATTCCAGTGCTTTGCAGTTCTTTGTCCTCCCTTCTAATGGTATAACAGGTATTTTTATTGCTCTTAGATCTCCCTTTTATGGCTTTTCAAGGTTAGAATTGATCCAGAAGGTACATGGCCATGTGCAAATGTTGGTCTATATAATTCAGGCTCCCTGTTGTAAGGAACAAGCTTCTAGCATGTGACATAATTAAAATTCTGTCCCTTTGCCAGAAATATAGAACCTCATATTCAATGAGGCGCATGCCTCCTTCCTAACATTTCCATCATATTACCAGCAGTTACTCTCCCCTCAACCTCACCAATGCCACTTAATCAATTGTCTGGGATATACTAAAGGCACCTTGATGGCAGAGTTGATAGGGTGCTAGACCTTAAGTCAGAGACAAGTTCAAATCCAGCCTCAGATACTTACTAGCTCTGTGACCTTGGGCAAGTCACTTAACCTGTATTTATCTCAGTTTTCTCAACTGTAAAAGGAAGACAATATTAGCTCCTACCTCCCAGGATGTACTGAGGATTAGTCAACCAGTAATGAGATAATATTTGTAAAGTGCTTAGCATAGTGCCTGGTACATAGTAGTCATTTAATAAATACTTCTTTCCTTCATGTCTGCCTCTGGATTTTTTTTAATCTTTGGCATATATTGGGGAAAGACTTTATTTGAGTAGTACAAGTTTTGGGGAACAGACTCCTCTGTTGTCTGGATAACAGTCTTACTGCACTTGTCTCAGTTCTCAGTGGGTTTATCTTGACAGATATCTGATAGTTTGGTATTCCTGTACATTTATAAAAGATAACTATTCTCTGTGGGTGTCCACTGAGCCTTGCCTATGTCATGACTCCAAAGAAGTTTTCTCCTTAGTACTTGCATCTCTTAAGATAAAATGTTTGCCCAAAATAATAAAGCTAGACAATATTAAGAGTTCATGGGATCCCATATGGGGTTACACACACATACACACACAAGCATGTACCCATGCACGTGCACATAAAGACACATACACAAACACACCCTTGAAGCTTGGGAATTTCTTTAACTCCTTGTGTAGCATATTAGTTTTGATTAAATAAAGTCATACTTTGTTATAGACATGTACTTTTGTAATCTTCAAATGCCATTCCCACCCATGTAAAATTTATGATGCTATGCTGGTTGATGAGGGAAATACAAAATCATGAGATAGAATCTCTGCATTTTAGGAGTTTATTTATTGATATGGTGATGAAAAGCAATACTATACCCAAATATTGCAGTTAACTAACAGTGTAAAATAGTATAAGATTAAGAACCAAATGATTCTG
The DNA here is from genome assembly GCF_900497805.2 of Vombatus ursinus. Lineage (NCBI taxonomy): Eukaryota > Metazoa > Chordata > Mammalia > Diprotodontia > Vombatidae > Vombatus > Vombatus ursinus. The sequence continues at coordinate 25,988,698 of NW_020954619.1, forward strand.
TGGAATAAGAAAGGCAGATGTTATCCTCTTTAAAAAACAAAAACAAACAAAACAAAAATAACATAAACTAGAATGGTTAAAAGACATGCTCAAACTCTTAAAACTAGTCAGACAAAAAATATACTCTTAGTTTCTTGATGGTCTCATGGCCTTTCCAGTACAACAATCTGTCACCATATAAAAAAAAAGTTGAAACCTATCAATTTATAGTTGTTTACCTATTTGTAAACAACCACATAAGGGAAATACTATTAAGGGAATATTATTTTTATGTAAATGGGTCTTAAAGCTAAGCAGGACAAAGAATCCTTTGAAAGAAACTATCCTGTAATCACTGATAGCTGTTGAGAAGTGAGCAGATACTGTAGGTCAACCATGGTAGAGATTGGCTTGTTGACTAACTTGTTGCTGGGGATAAGAAAACAAAGGAAAACAAAACTATTTTTAATAGCAGAGCACCAGACCAGAGAATACATAAACATAGAGATGGCTGACTGATACTTGCCCTGAAATAGAGTCTGAGACAACAAGGCTAGGCTTTCTACGGCCATAATATGGGAGCTGACAAGGAACCAAGCCAAGTTTAGGCTAAGTCTACGTCAGAACATGTAATCCCCACAGGTAGAGTAGCAAAACTTGGGTTATCTTAAACAAATGGGGCCACACTAACAAAACAACACTTATTTCCAAGATCAAATGAGTGCTGCTTAAATGCCTTTTCCCTTAGTCTTTCCATTCTACAAGAGGAAGAAGGTAAAGAGAGAAAAGCATGATTTACTTAACCTTGCTCTTCTTGGCAACAAAGCTGACTGCTTACTGTAGAGAGACTAGAATGATAAGACCCCTGTTTTCTTTATGATCTAGTATTTGTACTTAACAGGAAGGTGTAGCATTCTACTATTTATCTGAAATAAACCTCACTGAGATATAATTGATTAAAATAGCAACTCATTCTCCTCTTCATCTCTATTCCTATTCTGACAATAAATAGTTTTATTTGGTTTCTATCATGCTATTTAAATGAGCATTTAAAATTTTTTGGTGAAAATCTTTTTGATTCCAAGACATAATATGTGAATGACTACATGAAAAAGGAGAATTATTTTGAGGCCAAAAATAATGGAAAATAATAGTTTGACGTTATTTCAACTTGTGTTTTTTGGTTGATTTTTGTTTAGGAGATCATAGAAGCAGAGATTTAGCACTAGATAATAACATTGAACTCATCTACTCTATCTCATTTTACCAATGAAGACAGTGAGGCCCATATAGGTTAAGACTTACACATATCACAGAATTAATAACTAGCAAATACAAGATTCAAACTTTTATCCTCTGATTCCAGATAAAGCAGTCCTTTCACTATATTATACTTCCTTATTTATTAGTCTAGAGTTCATGTGAAATGGAATGTAGGTCATGTAATTATTAGGAGATCTTTGAAACTATATTGGGAAATCCATTGGTCTAATTTAAGGAGAAAGCTCTAGATTACAAATACAAATACAAACTGACATTCATTCCATTGTTATCTCTCTAGTGTCCTTACATATTTCAGAGACCCCAAATACCCTGAATTTACAGGTCCTGGAAAGACTGGACATGACAGCCTGAAGGGTACATTAGCAGCTGAGTTTGATTTTTTTTTTTTGCATGGGTTTGCTGTCACAAACCCTTTATTATTACTTTGACAAAGGATTTCCTGGCAGCTTAATGAGTTTACCTTGCTCTGGCTTAACAAATGTTACTGCTTAGAGTAGGTGAGGTACATCTTTAATCAAATGACTCTTCATTCAGATTTCCTGGAAAAAAAAAGTAATAATGATGCTAGTAAGTAGTAGTAATTATAATACTAAAGATAACATTTTATGTTATGCTATGCTATTATTATTATTAGCACCTAAGCCATAGCATATGTTTGACCTCCACTACCTCATATGCTCTAATTGAGGCTTGATTAAATAAAGTTACTGAATAATTATCATTCTCAAGGAGTAGTATTTTTCACAATGGAGTTAATAGCTTAATAGTTATTCCTGAAAATTACATCATGCAAGTCCAAGCAGAATTGGAATTTTCAGGCTGTTTCTAAATCACATTATACATGAAAGATACCTTCGTTAATCTCAGTGTGCTGCTGTCAGAATTCCCAGAAACTGAAATGTTTAAAACAAAAAAGCAAACATGCTTTTGAACAGCTCCTTGGGACTACTGACCTACCCTGGAAGGGATAGAAAGCATGAGCAGGGATTCATCATGCCCACAGTAAAATCACACAATTGTCAAGGGACAGTGAACCTGACTTCCCTCTGAAGTCCAAAAGTGGTGTTCAATCTTTGTGTAGGCAACTCAATAACATCCACCTACCTCCACCACCTGAAAAGCTTTATAACTTGCCTGTGTTGAATAATAATAACTTGTTTATTGTAAGAAAAGAATGAAGGGTATAGTGGATGAAGAACTTATCTAAGAGTGAGGAAGACTTGAGTTTAAGTTCTGCTTTCTCTATATACTGACTCTGGACCCTAGGCAAGTTATCTAAGTGCTTAGTAAATGCTTATTGAATTACCTTTTTGGTGCATATCTGTATAGTGCTTTCTTCACAATATTTCTATGATGTAGGTTGTACCATTAATTAAATACTGATTCTACAGACAGATAAACTTAGACACTGGAAGACTAAGTGAACTTGCCCATGATCTCACAGCTAGAAAGGAATTGAGGAGGGATTTAAATGCTTGTCTATGGATTCCAAGGCTAGCATTCTCTTAATTATGCCATGCAGTATCATAAATTCAAAATTTGTCGCTCTCCCATTTTCTTCCAAAAAGCAATTTCAGAATAGGATACCTAACTCTTTGTTGGAGGACCCTGGGTTTGGATTCAGAATATCTTAACCTTAGTCTTGGTTCTGCCACTCATTAGCTATGTGGCCCTGGGGAAGTCAATTAATCTGAATCTACATTTCTTTCTATGTAAAATGAAATTAATAATATTTTCATTATACAGCTCACAAGATTGTAGTGAGCATCAAATGGACTATTGTATGCACAAAATTTCGCATTTAAAGGGCTAAAGAAATATAAATTGTGCGAGCAAATAAATTACATATTGAACACCTATGTTGTACAGGGTGAAGGAAGGGGGTGATATTATGTGTGTGACATAAATATGTTTGACAGAGCTTTTGTCAAAATACTCCACAGAGGTGGGTAGCCTCATCCTTCTAATGGGTCTATGGCTATAGTTAACTTATACTACTGGTGCAAATATAGGTTACACTTTTCCCTAAATCTTGGTTTGTATAAATTGTGAGATGTTCCTATATCTCTATCATGTGTATCTAAATAGATTTATGTATAACATAAAGATGTGGCTCAGCTGGGATTCATAGATCTGCATGTACTATGCCATTCACTGTTTCTGAACCCAGTCAGATAGTTGTAGACTAGGTTTATTGCTGAGAGAGTTTGACATCTAATTAAAATCATTAGACTCCCCATTTTCACTTTCATTGGCTTATCAAACTCAACCTATGGTGTCTAGAACAGTATTATGTTTAAGCTCAAGTTTGGGACTTCTCTAAAAAGGGAGAATAGGAAAATAGGTTGTCAATGTACAAAATGAATCAGATACAGTATAGTTCTTTTATTCCTGTGCAAAAAGCAATGCTAACCATAAAAAAAATCAAACCACATGTCAACAGAGTGACTTAAACAGGATCCAAAAACAACTTATATCTGCTAGTATGATTGGCTAGAAGGAGAGGGAGATACATATTCAAGCCTTGTTGAGAAATAAATCAGATTAAAATATCATTACTTAGTCTTTTTTTTAATTCATCCCTCCCTTATTCTGAGTACTCTACTTGTTAAAGTCTACCAGTGAAATGGGACAACTTAACCAATCTTTTCTTTCCAGTGGCCTTAAATGCTGATGCAGGTATTTCCCATGCTACCTACCACTCCTGCTAATATCTGATGCAAACTCCTTTCTTTGTATTCTCAGGGTCCTTGTGATATGTCCCTTTCAGGGTGCTCATTTGTTTAAGATGTGCAGAAAGAGAAAGAGTGGAAAAAAAAGAGAAGCGCAAATGCCTCCCTCCTTGCTTCCATGAGCTTGCTTGGTTCTATGTGAGGAGAAACTTTGGGATCATCATAATATTAGGGTGAAAAAGAACCTTTCTTCTCTCTTCTCCCTTGAAACCATCTTTGTCCCTGGAGAATTCGGCCTGAAAATGCCCCTCCTTTTCAAAGATCTCCTGAGTCATCCACCCTTCTGAATCAGTGGACAATTAGAAGTTTCTTAGTTAAGTCCCACTGCAAGCCCCTAAGTCACATATGAATGGAGGTAAACTTACTGCAAGCTTCCAAGTGCTTACAAGGAATGGCTACTCAACATAGTGGGAGGAGGAGGGTGGAGAGGCTGCCTCAACATTTATTTGCACATATTTATGCAAAAATACACACACACATATGTTCATATCTATGTTTATTCATATATTCATATGTCTATGCACACATGTGTATGGTTGTGTTTAGACTTGTAATTTTGTCAAAACAGAGAACTCCTTGATAAGGGAAATCTCTTTTTTAATTCACATCCAATAATTCTTCTACTTTTAATCTTAGAGAATTGCCTGGGATGCGAAGAGATTGAGTGATTTGTCCAAGATTAGAAAATGAGCCAATTAAGTGAAAGCACTACATTGAGATTTTATTACAAGTTTCCTCATACCAAGGATGGTTCCCCATTTACTACACAATTCTACAATACACACAAAGATTCACATACGTACATACACCATGTACATGCATATAATTATGTTTCCTTCAAAGAAATTTTGTTTTACAGGATAGTCCTGTATTTAGGAACATAAGGAATGTCTAGGAAATATTAATTCTGAGAAATTATCTATACAGATATGCTTTTAATGGAAGCACTATTACCAAGTTAGCCTTACATCGCAGATTAGACTGACACACACAGAAATGTAGGCTCTCTTAGTTTTTAGAATCATTTATATTGACTCAAGTGCTTTTTCAGTACTATTCTCCATTTTAAAATAATACTAATAGTTCATGATTCTATTGTACTTTATGATTTATAAAGCACTTTTACTATAACCCTATGAACTAGGAAGTACAGAAATCATTGTCTCTACTTTAAAACAACCAGAGCTCAGGGATGTTCAATGGCTTGTTTAGAATGACTCAGCTAATGAGTATCACAGCTGTAATTTGGACCCAGGTCTCCAAGTCTAAGTCATACAGAATATGATTATAGGACATTGGCTTTAACAATCAGTCAACAAGAATTTACTGCAGACTTGTGTGCCAGGCAATGTGCTGTGCGTTACAGAAACAAATCCATGGACAAAGTTTGCATTACAATGGGAGAAAACAACAAGAACATTATAAATTTTTTTTAAATAGCTTAATACAAGATAGTTTGAAAAGAAGAGCACTAGCAATTGAGGGGATCATGAAAGGCTTCATATTGAAAGCTACCTACTGAAGGAAGAGAAAGATTCTATGAGCCTGAGGTGAGAAAGTGCATTCCAGGAAAGGGGTACAATCCATGCAAATGGATATAAATGTGACATGGAATGTCATCTAAGGAAGAGAGGGAAGGCTAGTCTGGCTGAATTTGAGAGTTTGAAAGACTTAGTCATGTACAATTGGGCTGGGAAGATTTAGCTATAAAGACTGATGCTATAAGCAAACTAGGAGAGCAAGGAATAATTTACCTATCAGATCTATGGACAAGGGAAGAATTTACGACCAAACAAGATAGAAAACATTATGAAATGCAAAATGGATAATTTTGATTACATTAAATTGAAATTTTTTTTTGCCCAAACAAAGCTAATGCTACCAAGATAAAGAGGGAAGCAGAATACTGGGAAAGAATTTTACAACCAGTATCTCTGATCAAGGCCTCATTTCTAAAATATATAGACAACTGAGTCAGATTTTTAAGAATATAAGTCATTCCCCAATTGATAAATGGTCAAAGGAAATGAACAGAAAGTTTTCAGAAGAAGAAATTAAAGCTATCTATAGTCATGTGAAAAAATGCTCTAAATTACTTTTGATTACAGAAATGCAAATCAAAATAACTCTGAGGTACCACATCACACCTATCAGATTGGTTAGCATGACAAAACAGGAAATTGATAAATGTTGGAGAAGATGTGGAAAAATTGGAACACTAATACATTGTTGGTAGAATTGTGAACTGATCCAACCATTCTGGAGAACAATTTGGAACTATGCCCAAAGGGCTATAAAATTGTGCATACCCTTTGACCCAGCAATACCACTTCTAGGTCTGTATCCCAAAGAGATCATAAAAACATGAAAAGGACCCACATGTACAAAAATATTTGTAGCAGTTCTTTTTGTGGTGGCAAAGAATTGGAAATTGAGGGGATGTCTATCAATTGAGGAATGGCTGAACATGTTGTGGTATATAAATGTAATGGAATATTATTGTGCTACAAGAAATGATGAACAGGGAGGCTTCAGAAAAAAAAAACAGGAAAGATTTATATGAACTGATGCTGAGTGGAATGAGCAGAACCAGGAGAACATTATACATAGTAGCAGCCACATTGTGCGATGATTGACTGATAGATTTGGTTCTTCTCCGCAATGCAAGGATCTTCGACAACTCCAAAAGACTCACAATGGAAAATGCTATCCACATCCAGAGAAAGAAGTATGGAGTTTGAATGCATATAGAAGCATACTATTTGCTCTCCTTTTCTTTTGTTGTTTTGTTTTATTGCTTCATTGTCATGGTTCTTCCCATCAGTTCTAATTCTTCTTTACATCATGATTAATGGGAAAGTATGCTTAATATGAATGTATAAGTAGAGCTTATATCAGATTGTGTGCTGTCTTGGGGAAGGGGGAGGGAAGAGAGGGGTAGAAAATTTAAAACTCAAAATCTTATGGAAGAGAATGTTGAAAACTAAAAATAAATAAATAAATTATTAAAAAAACCAATTGGGCTGGAAAGATAGAGTGACATTATTGTCAAAAGATCTGAGTTCAAATCTAGGCTCAGCCACTTATTACTTTGCATGACTTAGGAAATTTCATATTACCTCTCTGGTCTTCAGCTTCCTTAATTGCCAAAAAAAGGTCTTAGATTAGATGACCTGAAATCATTTCAGCTTGAAATCCTATAGTAAATGCTATGAAAAATTCATTCCCCACCTTGCTTCCCTACAAGGTTTAGTAGTAATAATTAACTTTCTTTAATGTCATCTAACATGTGTGGTTACATAAAACACTAAATGATATCTCCTTAGGGAAAGTCAATTAAATATTTCTGACTGAAGTCTCATTCATTCCCATGTAAGATCTTTCTTGAGAATTCTAAGAAGACTTCCCCAAAACATTGTTTTAATAGCTGCTATAGAAGAAATGAAATGATTCCTGCCACCTGATAATGGAGCAGAATTGAGTATTAGATAGAAAACAGCTTTCTGCTGCTTGCCTTCCTTCTTAAAAAAAATAGGAGATAAAGGATAGATGCCAGATTATGTACATGGTAGATTACATTAAAGCCAAGGAACACATAAAGGAGAGAGAACACAGGGTATTTACCTCCATCCTTTGGAATCCTTAGATTTTTTTCAGACACAGCTCAGCTGCCAACTCTAAACCACTCTGCTAGTTTGTGGAATGCTTTTGATTTAAGAAATCGAGGGAGAAACAGGGATTGCAATATTTTTTCCTTAATTGAAAGAAATCATTGTGCCCATTCTGTCTACTAATAGTGGAAATCCAAGCATGCTTAGTTAATGAAGTAACAAATATACAATGAAAGTCATTTTGTCTTCTAGCTTTAAAAGCATGCAGAAAGAAACAGGAAGCAACCCTTTTAAAGTGGTAAATAGAAAATGCAGATATCGATTGCTTTAAATTTCTACATTTTTAAAGGAATAGATAAGGAAGAGGAATGGTGGTATGAAATGAACTTTGGGCTTAGGGTCTGACTCTGAACTCACATTTAAAATACGCCATATTTATATATTATTTTGAAGTTTACAATATGATTTTTTATTAAAATATTCTGAGGGAAACAGTGTAAATATTATTTTCCTCATTTTCTAGTGGAAAAAAAAGTGAGGCTCAGAGAGATAGGTGATTTATTCATGGTCACACAAATCGATGTAGTTCCTTAAACCAAGTTCTATTCATTCTTGACTTTTATTTTTATTTTTCAACTTTGCCCTTTTTGTTTTTCAATTAAAAACATTTTTTTGCCTCCCAACTCTCCCACCTTACAAATGACAAAAAAAAAGAAGAAAAAAACCCTTATAGGAGATATGTATAATCAAGCACAACATTTTTTTTTTTCATTTTCCCAGTCCAAAATATATGCCTTATTCTGCTTAATGAGTCCCTCGACTGTCTTGTCAGTCAGTGAATATCTTGGTACTTCATTGGTTCTCTGAAATTCATTGCACTGAATAGAGTTTTTGACTTTCAAAGTTGTTTACACAATGTTGTTGTTTTTTAAATTATTCTCCTTCTGCTCATTTCACTCTGCATCAGTCTATACAAACTTTCTTAGATATTTTTGAAAGCATCCTTTTCATTATTTATGTCACAATATCATTCTACTACAATCCTATTATACTTAACTCAGCTTTTCCTAATTATATCTACTTTCTACTGTACACTAAATCTTTATTAATTTCCTGTTTATGAAAAGTTCTCTCAATGGTTACCAGTTACTTAATAATGTTTATTTTAATTTCAAGCTTTCTTATTTTCTTATTTTTACGTCAGCCATGGTTATTCGCTCACTGTTTTATGTGCATGAGACACTCTCCTTGATATCCTGTTTCTTTTTCTATATGTTAATCTTCACCTAGCGGGTACCCTCCCCTTTTCTTTGTGCCCCAAATAATATGGAAACTGAAATTTCACGGGAAGCTTTGCTGTCCATGTGGCTTTATATTCCATGAGATTAATTTGTGCATCAGGGGTATTAACCTGTATGAATTTTTCAGCATTTTTACAGGGCCATACATAACCTCTGAGTCTCTCCCACGAGAAAGAGGTATCTTATAATGGATGTTTATTACTGAACAATTGTATTCGAGTTTTCACTAGGTAATGCAATCTAGCCTATAATCATCAAGTAGGAAGGTTGATCTTTCTCCAGTAATCAGGCCCATTGTGGGTGTTATCCTATTAGTGGCAGGTTCTGTTATTGTATTATTATTTTTTTATGTGCTCCTTTGTACCTGTTTACCTATGATTTGGGCAGCTAGGTAATGCAGTGGATAGAATGCTGTTCCTTGATTCAGGAAGATTTCCTCTTTCTTAGTTCAAATCTGTCCTCAGATACTAGCTGTGTGACCCTGGGCAAATAACTTAACCTTGTTTGCCTCAGTTTACTCATTTCTAAAATGATCTGGAGAAGGAAATGGCAAACCACTCCAATATATTTGCCAAGAAAACCCCAAATAGGGTCACAAAGTCAGATGTGACTGAAGCAATCAAACAACAACCTATGATTTTCTGTCATCTTAACACAGTGCAGATTAACATGAACAAAATTAACATTATACAATTTATTACCAACTTATAATACTGATAACCCCAATTTTGCTATAAATAACACCAACTAAATTAGCCTCACAAACTTAATATTGTCTCTCTTTAATTAACTAATTAGCCTTACAGTGTCTCAATCCTAACATGCTAAAAATGAGTAAATCTGATGACATTTAGTTTTCCTCCCAGCCCTGATATTCTAAAAAGAAAAAAAAAATAGAAAATTAAGAAATTTGTAATTTGTAGGATTATGGTAAGTTTTGAGGAGCTTGACTTGAAGATTCTTAGATGAAGGCCTAACAAAAATTGATTTATATTTTACTTTTAATTACTTTTAAAAAATTTTCCGAGTAGCTTCATGGGAAACTGAGAAGTACCTCATAAATCTGACCAAACTGAAAAAAAAATTATTTTCTTTTAGCACATTCATATTTTTTTCAGGAGTAAGAAAACATTTTCTTCAAGAATAATATTTTCAATGCTTTAAGGTTTGAATGACAGCTGGATGCATTCATGTGCATGTCCAATCAGAAACTCTTTGCTCTGTGTGAATTGTAGATTGAACTATGAATCAAACCAACTCAACTTTCCCTCCTCTCGGAAACATAGCCAGATACTAGATATTCAGAGCTAAATGTTGGAGACTGAGTTTTAGAGGAAAGGAGAAAAGGGCAAAAACTTCTGTCTGGTTGGATTTCATTCTGCTCTAAAAATGACTTTTCATTTGTCAATTGTTCTGCATTCCAACCAGGGGCTTCTGCTATTTACCATGCTAAATTTATATTTGGTGTCAAAATTTTAATCAATCAAGAATTATGTCAGCAATACAGTAACAGCAATTAGGGAAGATCAACATTTTTTATAGTCAATAGCATACCTGCTAACATTAGGCAACTCACTTTTTCCACCTTGCACAATTTAATTTGATTCATATACATAAGAACTTTACAAGTTAATCAATGGGACAATATAGCCATATGATTAGCTTTCATCAATATCTATTCCTACCATATATTATAAAAAACAGCAAAAATCAATAGTGTGTATCTACAGAAGTTAATCCTAGAATTCACTAGATTATCTAAATTTACTAGAATGTCACCAGATTATTTTTGTTCACTAAGATTCATAAAGAATTATCTATAATAGGCTCAATTGAAGTAAAAACTGGTAATTCTATGTTTCCAATGTAAGCAACTTGGAACTTAATGTTATTTAACTGAGACACTTTTTGGTATGAGACAGTGGAAAAAGCACAGATAGGAAATCAAGAGAATTGGGTTCTAGTTCCACCACAGCCACCATCTATGTCTTTAGCTGATTTCTTTGCTTTTCTGTATATCAGTTTCCTCCTCTGTCAAATGGAAGTTGAGTTACATTCTGGAAGGCATCTATGGTTCCTTAGATTTTCTATGATTTAATGATCAAGAAAAAAAGGAGAAGAAAAAGAATCTCTACCTTGGTCAATCTGATTCAATATTCATAAAAATCAGTATGCATTTGAAAACTTGAGTGTACTCTCACCCAGACAGCCAGAAACCTTTTTCACATGGAGATATTGGGGAGAAGGGAGAGGGAGAGTCCTTTAAGAGGTGATAATAGAAAAAAAAAGACCTGATAATTTTTCCTGGAATTTCTCTAATTTAATTCATTCCTTTGAATTGTAAATGTACATTTCCTGTGGCACTATGAGTTAGCCTCACAGTTTAATTCAACATGTCCTTTAATTTTATTATACATGTAACTAAAACTAGATAAAACTTATTGCAACCACTTCCAGAAGTTTGAAAATGTGTTTCTAGGTCTATTGTTGTTGTTATTGTTGTTTTATTTTTTTTATTTTTTAACTTGTGGGCTTATACAAAGTAAAAGGATTAAGTCATAAAAGAAGGGACTTGTGATTTCTTTTTCCCCCAGAAGGTCTCAGAGAGACTATACCTTTGGGGATAAACATCTTTCTAGCTCCTATGTGATTGAAAACAAGGGTGGCTAAGAGGGATTAGCCTTCCAGAGTTTATCAAGTGCTATGTATTTATAGCAACTTGTTAAATGACTCGATACAAAAGAAAGAAACCAGAATATTTCTATTATCACATAGTTGGGTTAACATATAATTTGAAAGAAAAAACTCATAATACTTTTTGAAAGGGCACTTATCTCATACCAGTTAATGGACTGGGCTATAAAAATCTTTATATGTATTTGAGTAAACACATAAATTTGCTAAAAATTGTTAGTCACTTGAAGTTGTTATTTTTCATTATTTACATATTAATGAATAATTTTTCCTACAGAGAAACAAACTAATGAATGAAATTGGCATTTTTTTGTTAGAGGAGTTAGAGAAATCACTGCACTTATTTTACAGAGGCTATGCTGATATTTTTGTAATTATAGAATCATTGAGTATAAGAGGTAGGAGGGACTTAAGGTTAATTCAACCAAATTCATAATGCATTTATTAAACATATGCAAAGTGAGGTGCTAGGCATATCAAGCAAAAAAAAAAACAGTACAGTTTTTACACTTAAGAAACAACCTATACTTGAGTGGAAATTTCCTCAACACTATTGTCAGTAAGTGGTCATCTTATATGTAAAGGCATACCTGCAGTTTTAGAAAACTCACCACTTCCTAAAGGTGGTCCTTTCGTCCTTTGTGTCACTAATATTTAGAAAATTTTACTTTACATTGGATCATAGTCTATCTGCTTGCTACTTCAACTAATTGTTCATAGCTCTGACATTTAAATATCTTTTCACATAAATAGCCATTCAAATAGTTAAGGACAGAAAACACTTCTGTTTCACACTTCAAAGTCCTGTCATATCCAGACTAGATACTCCAAGCTCCTTTAAGTTGTCCTTATATGGCATAATTTCAGGTTCCCATACCATTCTGATCTGGACATATTACAGCTTATCAATGTTCTTTCTAAAATGTGGTGTCCGGAACTCAGCACAGTACTACGGATCTGATCAAACCAGGACAGAAAAGGGTGGGACCATAATGTTCTTTGATATAGTAATATACTTTTGTCATTATAGTTAATTACCAATTAAAATTTGGTGCCATCTTGTCACATTGTTGACTCACATTGAGACTGAAGTTTACTAAACCCCATGATATTTTTCAAACATTTGTCTAACCTTATCACCATATTTCCCTCATCTTGTACTTGTAAAATTGATTTTTTTAACTCAAATATAGGACTTTACATCTATTTCTACTAAATGTCTTATTAAATATATTGTTCTAGCTTTCCATGGACTTTTGGGATCTTAACTGTTATCCATCAGATAGAATTGGCTATCTTACCTCTACCCCAGCTACCAAGGTAGCCCATTCCATTTTGGACAGTTTTAAGTGTTACAAATTGCGTCATTTACTCTGTTAAATTTCACCGTATTTGATATTGGCCATCATGTTAGTCTTTCAAGAGCACTGCATTTCCAAACAATGTTAGCCTGGAACAATGGGTTGAGAATCAAAGTACTTGGCTTTGAATTGTAGCTCTCCTGTTTACTATCTGTATGACCCCTTGTGCGTCCCTTTACGCCTGTGAACCTCACTTTCCTCATATGTAAAATGAGGCATTTAGATTAGTTGGCCTCTTTTTTCCCCATCTCTTTATGATCCATGTGACTTTGTTCAATCTGTAAATTTTAGAGTTATGTGATTGTTATCTTTATCCATAGACTTGACAAAATACTCCAAAGCACCAAGTGAAGAATATCTCTGGAATAAATCAATAGGGATATCAACCTATCATTCAAGCACTTATAAATATACCTACTGTTTAAATATCCTTTTAGTACAATCACCTAGCATAGAGGTGTCAATTGTAACATGTGTCCCATAATACTTCTGAGTGCAGCCTGAACCAGATTAAAATGTAATTGGGAAATGATTAATGAAATAAATATACAATAAACATAGATAACATTACACTTTAAAACTAAGTCAATCTGTTGCGTGCAAGGATCCTTGTTATATAGATTGTTGGCCTCATTTCTATTTGAGTTTGACACCACTGGTGTAGTCCATATTTCTCTATCTTATCAACAAAGATCACACAAGAAATTTTGACAAATGCTTCACTAAATATAGCATATAGAGTTGGGGAGGGATTTTAGAGATTTAGTCTAACTCCCTCATTTTACAGATAAGAAATATTTGAGAACCTTGTACTGGCTTATAATTACTTGTTTCTTTTCTTTTTTTTAATAGGTTTTCAGAAACCACACCTTTAGTACCAAGCCCTAGATTTTTGCAAGGAAAGGAAATTAAATTCTTTGGATTCTAGTCTGAAGAATCTATTTTCCCCTTGTTGAAAACTATGATCACATTTATAATGGCATACCTCCAAATCTCTATGGCTTTTCAAAGGTCATATAAAAAGAGCACAGCAATCATACCTAAAATGATTAAAATAGATTTCAATTAATTATTTTAGAATTGACCAGTGGGAAAATAGTATTTCTGTTTAGTCTATCTGATTATGATTTGATGTACATTGTGAAAGAGAAAGACTCAGAATTTAAAACAAAAAACAAACAACAAAAGACTGGATATTAATCTTGTTGGTGTGGGAATGTATATTATGGGAATGTATAATTTAACAATAATGTTGGAAATGGGGATAGTACATGGGTTTTCCTGAATGGTCAAAATTAAGGGATTTTTCTTACTATCCATAATATAACCTATGCTGTATTTCCAAAACAGTATGCTAAACAGTTTTTTTTTCTTTTGGTTCCCTCTTTTATTCCTTTTTGGGAAGTTACTGCCACCAAAAAATGATTAATAGTTTTGCTTTTAGTTTATAGTTTTAAGTATCTGTTTGACCCATAAACGTATTCCTTCACCACAGGTTTTTTTACTCTGCACTCTTCTACTATCTGTGTGACCCTGAACAAGTCACATCTTTGTTTGTTTATTTAATATATAAAATTTTAGGGCAGATTAGGGGGAGGAGTTAGAAATGGACTGGAAACTCCCAAGAATCTTTTACTTCTTTATATTCATTCAATAAATGTTTTTTTGTTGTTTTTATTGTTGTTGGTTGTGTGTTGTTAACTATAGCAGTTAGGAAGGCAGACTATAATCTGCACAAATTCTCATTGGTCATGTTTTTGGTCTTAGAGAAAAAAAAAATCACCACCTGGATGAAGGAATACCTCTTTCCAAAGTTAAGCTCTCATCATTATTACCGTTTAATTTTACAAACCCTTTTGGACTTGATGTGTCCCCCCTCCCCACACAAAGTTAATTATAGGCATGGAAATCAGGTCTGTAATTATAGGGATGATACTGGTCGTGCAATTGGCTGCTCATTCTGTGGGAGCAAGTGGGGCATCTCCATTTTGGCTTTTGCTGCGCCTTGTTACTCACCGAGGTGAGATAAAGGGACCTGGTAGGAAAGGCACCATGGAAATTAGAAGCCCAATTTCCCTACTGAACACCATTTGGTCTGTGATTTAGAGTGTAGCAATCCAACTGAAATGGCTGTACTGTTATTAAGGAAAACTTAATCTGAGCATCTAAGAGAACAATAAAGATAACTAGCAGGTAAAATATTCATGACAAGATGCTATACTCTTCTGTATGTTCTTTCTAGTTCTGTTCTGACGTACTGCCTGTCTGTCACTAGGCAACCATGGAAGTATTAGTGTATAACATACTAGACCCACAGGACTGGCATATCTTCACTGCATTTTTTAATGAAATTGTATTAGGTACTAAAATATTAATGCAGTGAAATATATGGGAAATGCCTCATTCAAGCTATGTTGCTTAGGAATTTTGACTTGAGCATTAATATAAATGCTTAGCTTTATGTCTTATAGTATATTATACTGTAGTGTAAATTAAATATTTCATTCTAAAATAGGAATTAAATGCTTCAAGAGATCCTACAGGCTTAATTCTTTTTGCTTTCCTTTCTTTTGAGAAAAGTGTTTTATAAACCTTAAAGTACTATATAAATATGGTTTTTTTATTATTATTCCCCTTAAATACTTAAATGAGATTTGCAATATGGGCATTCACTCTAACAATGAATATTGCAATACATCCATGCCTTCCTATACTATTATGACTCTTTTCCATGCCCTACCAACTAACTGAAAAAGATATGGGGGTACTTAACATGACATAGGTATATCTCATATACATTTGATGTTATAAATATACAAACTTGGCACATGGGTTGTCCATTGGTTATTCATCAAGCACATTATGAGACTAGCCCATCTTTTTTTCTTAAATTCCACTCCTCCATAAACTATTACTACTGCTACTGATAAACAGTTTTCAAGATACATGTTCTGTAGGCACATATTTCATCTATTATAACAATCTATTAATCACTATTTATGGAGCCCTTATTCTGAGTTCAGAACTTTTGTTCAGACTTGGGACAGATTAGGATTAAAATTCCTAATACAATCCCCATATGAAAGCTGGAGTGACTTTGTTTCTGGAAGTCTGTGAGAATGTGGAATGTGGAATGGAAGGGATTGGATCTCTAGTTCAGAGCTTGCATGGGTATGCTGCAACTATTTGCTGTCCGTTTAATGCACTGTGAAGAAAAGCCTTTTGATTGGCTGCCAGAACTGTTTGTGAATACCAATGGTACCATCTGGTCAAATTGTTCTGTCTCCTTCATAGTATATTACTGACAAGGACAAACTGCTATGGATGTCAGGATTGGGGAGAAGCCATAAACCTTATCTCAAGTGAAGTTGCCATGAAGTGGATGAATGGAAAGCCCTATATAGATTTGTAGTGGACCCAGTCAAAATGATTTCCTGATGGAAGCAAAGAATAGGTGTAATACAAGTTTCTGATTTAGCAAGGCATGGTCAAGGAGAGTCCAATGAGGCAAGGGGTTCAAGACCAAAGGATGGTATGAACTTAATTTGGTAATAAAAGGATATGATTTTACCCAATTTTATTGATGGTGGAGAGGCTCACAGAAGTTAAGAGACTAAGGGGCACATAGGCATGAGGTTCCTAGTTCTTCTGACATTATAAATCCAAAACTTTTTTTCTCATTATGCTACATTGCCTGATATTTCTTCAGCTATTGTATTGTGGGGATGGGGAAAATTTTATCACCTTCTGCCTTCCCGTTCAGTCTAGACAGAAAGTGCAAGATGAACTTCTACTTGGGTGTCTCTCTTTCCTCATTAGTGAGTGGTGCATATGACCTCTATATCTATGCATGTTCCACTTTACTCCCTAAACCAGTCTAACCTGCTTTGTGCATACTCTTTGATTCTCTTTCCCTAGCAACACCACCATTTCCAGTTCTGGAATCATAAATCAATAATGTCACCACTACTCAAGAATGTGTCTATATAACCCCCCTGGCTCCATTTATCATCTTTATAATTTTCTGACTAATACTTCCCTCCCTTTATTAGAATGTGATTTTCTCAAGGGCATGCACTCTCTTCACTTTTATTTCTGTTTCTCAATTTCAGCACATAGCACAGCCTTGAGTACATAGTAAGTGCTTAATAAATGTTTTAGCATTCATTCAATTTACAGTATGGAGAACACTGCCTAAGGAATTCAGATCAGAACCAACTCCAAAGGTCAGGTCTAGGGGAGAGAAACATAGGGCATGAAGGAAAGATGTGGCTCTTGGAATCAACAGAAGAGATTATATTAGGTAAGAAATGAAAGATAGGAGTTTATGTGGAAGACTATCTACTTTTCAATGTAGTCTGAGATCAGCCTTAGCTAATATTATGGGAATGAATTCCATATCTATCATTTTGACAATGTTTATGTATTTATGGAAGTCAGTAAGACACGCTGGGAACCTACCCCAGAATCAAGAAGACCTGGATTCAAGTCCCACCCCACCTCTTAACAAGAAACCTTCCCCAACCTCTCTTAATTCCAGTGTCTTCTCTCTGTTAATTATCTTGTATTTATATTGTATATGGCTTGCTTTGTTTAAATTTATTTATATATTCTCTCCCATTAGATTGTAAGCTCCTTAAGAGCAGGGACTGCCTTTTGTCTCGTTTTGTATCCTCAATGCTTTAGCATAGTGCCTGTCACACAGGTGCCAGTAAATGTTTATTGAATAAATATTGTATGACCCCTGACAAGGGGTCTATGTATCACAGGAGGTGTTCTACAACAACAGAATGAACCACTTGTTAGGATAAACAGTTACTTTATTTAAAATGTATTCAGTGACTCCCCTTGTAAAATCATGCCTACAGCAGTTCTATGAGGTTTCAGAAACTTCCTGCTTAATACATAAAGTTGTCCTTATATACTCCTTGCCCAAAGAGCCCACAGTTCAGTTTCAGGTAAATCCATTTTCACGAGAAGTTTACTTGAACTTCTAGTTTCACAGTCTCCCGTCTGATGGCTTGAGAAAGGAAGGGGGACAGGGAGTTAATTCAAGCTGTCCAAAGTCTGTCTCATAGTATCCTGACTTGTGATAACCGTGGTAGGAGGAGAGAGAATGTTAGAGGAAGGAGTAGCTCAACTGGCCCCACGATACTAGGCAGAATTATTGGGAGTTCCCTATACTGATGATATAAAATGTCTGAGGCAAAACAATATGTGTCTATATACTTCAAAAGGAGCCGTATTAGTAGTCTCAGTAGACCAGAAGGAAAAGAATCAGATGCATCCTTTTTTCTATTTTGTTCAGGAACCCTTCTTATCTGGTAACTAAAATGTTGAGAGATAATGATTATTTATGTTCACACACTTCCTTTTTAATTCTTAAACTTGGTGATTAGAGAAAGAAGATGACTTTATAGTTTTGCTTCAGTGACCATAGTTCTACTATGATCGACTAAATGGTACTTTGATAAGACTATATATATACGCGCATATATGTGTGTGTAAATGTATGTATATATGTATATTATATATATTATATGTTATATATAAGACTGTATAATATATACACATTATGTATAAGACTGTACATATATACATACATGCATATATATATATATATATGAAAGAGACAGAGACACACACAGAGAGAGAGAGAGAGAGAGAGAGAGAGAGAGAGAGTACATATGCTAAAAGGAAATTATCTTGATGCATTTTAAGGGAAAAATTTGATGCAACTACAATGGGGTTCTGGCATGTACCCAGAATGCCTAAACAGCATTGTTGTTTGGACTATGCAAGGGAAATGCTTATGGGATGATAGTAATGACATGTAAAGGAAAGCCTAGGAGAGAAATACTGTAGAACGCTCACATCTTGTAACTGGTACCCCATTGCTAGCTCATGATAAAGAGGAAGTTTCTTGAATGTCTGGTCCACTTCAGCCTCCTTCTTTTTGCCTCAGAGCTTTTAGGTGAGCTTGGCAACTCTTGAAGGGAGTGGATCCTATGAATTTGTGAGTTCAAAAGATTCCAAGTGCTCCTTGCTACAGTTTAACAGGCAGTGAAGCATAGATTCCCTGAGAAACAAAAAGTGACTTTTGATAAGGATCTTTAGGTCTCCAGCTCACTTTTACCTGAAACACAGACTCATCCAGCAGTCCTACTATATCTGGGCATGAAATTAGTGGGACAAATTATGGGTAGACACTGAGCCTACTCCCTATGCCAACTCCAGAACAAAGTGGCATAGGGCAGAGTATAACCTGTAATTGTTGGGAGAAACATTTTTTTTGTTTGTTCTGGATGTTTCTGGCCCCTGCAACAAAAGGGAAACAGCCATTGGGGGTTCAGCCTAATGGCAAAGAAAAGAGACATCTCAAATTCTCGAGGTACCCTAGAAATCTGAAGGAAAGATATGCTACTCTGGATCTGAGATAGTCAACCAGGGCAATTCATTCTACAATAAAATTCTTTCAGAATTAAAAAAAAACAGTTATCTTCGTGTTAACTTTCATAAAATCCATCCAATGTGAATTTGTTAAGTACTGCCTGGAAGCCTAACGTTCATTGGCTCTGATATTTATTTATTTCAAGAGCGTTTTTTTTTAATGGAAGAATCAACCAGAGCAATTGAAAACCTACTTTAGCAGCTGACATGAAGGCTTGATATATAGCATCTTCAAGGAATTAAACACTAGAAATAAGGTTAGGGCCAAAGAAATCATCTAAAACTATTTGATGGGAATCTTTGTTCCACTTATGGAAAACAACAGTTTTAAGTGCTAATTTTAGAGAGGAGCTTGGCCTATTTCCAATTTGGGATGAATACTTAATTTGAAAAATTCCTACCTAGAATGCTAATTGTCTTTTCAATTGAATATTAGTAATGATGTAGAAGATAACATGTAATTATCTCCAATTCATGTAGATCCAAACTTGTTAAATTGAAAAGACAATACAATATAAAAATACTTTCCCTTATAAATTAAAGTAAAATTCTGGATTTTTATAACCATAGGTTCCATCCAGTTAGCTCAGTATTGCATTTTTTGTCATTTTCTTTTCTTTTCTTTTTTTTTAAAGAAGATAGCCCTTGACTGTGACATATATATACATATATATATACATATATATATATATATTTGTTTGTTTGCTTGCTTTAAACTAGGCTTGTTATTTCATCAGGGAATTTTTGATGAGGAAATTTCTTATATCCAAGCAGATTTGCATCTTCTCTGCAACTTAGAGTCTTGCAAAGTTGCTTAGGGGATTTAGTGATGAAGTGACTTGGCCAGGGTCACACAGTTAGTATGTGTCAGAAGTAGCACTTGTTCACAGGTCTTTCTGACTTCAAGGCGAGCATTTTATACACTGCACCATGTTGCCTTTTAGCATAAAAAAAGTGGGAAATTATATAACATTTTAAGGCTTATAAAATAGTGTTCTGTACATTAAAATAATTGCCACTTACATAGGACTTTAAAGTTTGTAAGATTTCATATGCAACATCACATTTGAGTCTCATGACAAATTTTTGAGGTAGGTACCATTGGTATCATTATCTCTGTTTCACAAGTAAGGAGACTGAAGATCATGTGGGATTTGAACCTAGCTCATCCATATTCCAAGTTCAGCACTCTGCTGCTCCACCACTTTGCCTCTTCCCATTCAATAGCTAATCAGTCCAACAATCACAACAACCTATAAGAAAATAATTTTATTTAGTATTACCATTCCCATTTTTACAGATATGAAACTGAAACCCTCAGATGTGAAATGATTGGTAGAGGAAAGATTTGGACTCAGGTCTCTAGACATCAACTTTCTTACCATTACCCCACGCTGCCTCTTCCCAATTGATAAATGGGTTGTTACCTGTCAAAGAGAAAGACATTGTCCTTAACCATGTCTTTGTCTATAGTAGTGGCATATTTTAGAGAAGAAGAATAGAAAAAATGTGTCAGGATTAATGGATTCTCTTGTAAAACACATGGTTCCTATGTCTAAGGAAGGTAGACATTGGGTGGCACTTGTACATAAAATGGTAACATAATTAATTAATTCCTTGGCTGCTAACAGTTATCTCTTACTTGGACAATACTCACCAAAAATGTTTGATTTAACATCAGTGTCTGATACATTGACAAATGAAAAAAATGCATTAATGTTAATTACAAGTTGTTTAAATTTTATATTTTAAAAGTTCTCAATGTTAGTGATCAGTTCCTTCTTGTTTAAAAAAGAAAAGAAAATGTTTCAAATGCAATGCCAGCTGTGTTAATATCAGAGTCTTAATTCAGATCTTTCAGACAAATCAGCATGTATTGAAAAACTAATTGTCTATAAGTGTTGAAATAGTGTGCCAGAAATACTACGGACAAAATTATATAATCCAACTTAGGATCATAGGATATAGAACTAGATGCAATATTATATCTTTTTAAATCCTTCATTTTGCAGGGGAGAAAATTGAACCCCAGAGAAGTTTTGATTTTTGAAAGGCTAACAAGTAGTGAACAGCATAGCCAGAATTTGAACACAGTCTCCCTTACCGGAAATCCAGTGTTCTTTCTACTACGCTCCTTTTACCTCACTTCGCACCGCCCACCCTCAATCTCATACCACCACTGTGAAATACAATTGAATATAAGATGTTGATGATGTATATCTTTTTATGAAGGACTTTGACATCCCTAGATAGAATTCAATTGTCAAGTAGTACTAGAGCTTTCATAATAATAATTCATATTTATATAGCACTTTAAGGATTGAAAGCATAATGGTATTCATTCAATTAGAAAATATTTGCTGAAATCTCCATGGACAGAAATTCAAAAGTCATAGCAAGAGAGCCAAGGAGCTTTGAGAAACTTTCAAAGGTATGATTTGATTCCATAATTTCAAAAGATCCTGATGAAGAAGAAAAGGAATAAGAAATCTTAAGAAATGTAGTGGCTATACAGGGAGCTCTCAGATCAGCTCAAGTTTCTAAAAGGCAGGAGAAGGGCATGAAATCAAGGAGGAATACAAAAAAGGAGCAAAAAGGGTCAGATATACCAAAGATTAGATTAAGTTAAAGAATGTAAAAAATGCTATAGATGATATATATGTACACACATATACACATGTATGTATAAGTATACATATATTTTCATGTGTGTATGTATGTATATATACATATATATGTACACACACACACATATATAAATTATAGATACTCCCCATCTTTATATATCCTGTGGACAATGAGAACAGGAACAGTAATGAGAATAGATTAGACATGCTGCTGTTGATGGTAACAAATGACAGTGAGACAACAAAACTATTCAAGTCTTTATTGACCTTCTGCTCTATCCAATAAAGAAACAAAAGTTCTGGAAAATAAGGACCTTGTATTTTCTTTCTTAATGTGCCATTCAGTGTCTCACATAGTGTCTTGTGCAAAATAGGCACTAAGTATTTGTAATTATTTGTTGAATGTTTAGCCAGTTGAGAGACAACATAGTATAGTAAGAATAGTGAACTAGCCTTAGAGCCAAGAAGATGGAGGTTCAGTTCCCACTTTGGATCTATACCAGTTGTGTTGCCCTTAAAAGGTCATTTAAGATCTTAGTGCCATAGACAACTCTAAGACTATAAGGTTCATCAAAGTTGCTGATACATGTTGGCAGAGATATCTTTTTCCATCTAAGAATTCATTACATTAATGAAAACACAGGCCTCATTCTTATGAGAGCTACTTCTAACTTCCACCCCACCCCACGGGTCTAGTCAGTTGATATGCCTTGTCAAGTGAAACCCCTAGTTCAGAATTTCGCTACCTTAAATCTATAATATTTCAACTTTCTCCTCATTTGTTAACCTATTTCAAGTGTCTCTCCTCAACAATCAATCGTCAATACAACCACCAAAGTGATATTCCTGAAGTATAGGTCATATCATGTCATTACCTTGATCAGCAAAGCTCAAGTGACTCTCTACTTTCTCTAGGATAAAATACAGTTTCTCAGTTTGGCATTCTAATTCTGTTTTCACAGTGCAAATCCAATGCAGTATTCCTTTCCAGACGTATTATTTTCTTTTAAGCACTCTATACCCCCTGTAAAACTGTTATTGTTATTCTTCATAAATGACATCTCATCTTTTACCTTCCTTCTTATATATGTAGGTGATGTTTCACTTAATAGAATGTAAGCTCCTTGAATCCAAATACAGTTTTATTTTTATATTTGTATACCTAGTTCTTATAATTAGGTCTGGCACATAAGTGGCATTCATATTTATTTATTGAGCTTATCTTTTTGACTGAGAAATGTAGACTCAGAATGGAAGACGAGAAACAGTGCCCTTTGCAAAGGAGAAGGCAGATCAAACAAACAGAACAAAAAATCATCAGTCTGTTATGTGTCCCTGTTACCTTTGAAATTCAATTTGCATCATTTTAACATTTCTTTTATTGCCTTAAATGAATTGGTCACAATGAATTTGATTGAATTGAATCAACTTTCATCACAAATAGGGAAAATCAATTCTCTTTTTTTCTTAAAAAAGAGAATTTCTGTTTGATGTAACATTAATAGATAGTCTTTGCAACTAAAAATTGCATGTGGTTTTATTTTAACAAGGTATAATATACATTTCAAAGACATGATTAATTTTTTATAAAGATTAATTTTAAAGCCAAATTAAAACTGTAATTAACTTCTATTATTATAGGACTAATGCAACCTTCTTAGACTGGCATTTAAAACACTACACAGCTTAATTTTAATTGATATTTCTAGCTAGTTTCTTAGACTACCAATCTTTGTCAGTCAATCTGGACTATCAACTGATTCATGAACTTACATAGCCCTCTTATTCATCGATGTGCTCAGGCTGGTCATTTCACATTATTTTCTTACCATCTTTTGACATATTTCTGCCTCCTTTGAGTCCTCTGAAAACCTCTTAATTAAAGACCCAGCTCAGATGTGACCACTTCCACTGATTTTCCCTTTATTTTCCCAGCTAAAGCTGGTTTTCAATTTTTTCTACTTTTTTTTTAAGATCCCTCCTTCCCCTGATCTTTTCTAAGGGGGGAAATTGCTACAGAGATGCTTTTCTTTTTTCCCTTACTTATGTGAATCTACACAGGAGAACAGGAGTGTAACAAAAGACAGATAGTGAGTTTATTTCCAGTCTCATAGATTTGTTTGTTTTTTTTCTCATAGGTTGCAATGCTTTGGGGAATGGTAGGTCCAAACAATTTCTATTGCTTCTGGATAAGTTCTAATGTCCTTTTTTGTCATTTCTTTTACCCCCTAACAAAAACAATGGATCTTTGAAGAAAGATGTAAGAAAATAATCTCCGATTCATGTTTCATTGGACCGAGCTTGGACCTAAACCTTTCGGGTTATTATGTATCAGAATGATGATGCAAATTGAAATTAAAATCTTAAAAAATAGTATATTTGAAAAAGAATATCAAACATCCTATTAGATTGAATACCATTCATGGTTTTACAGCATAACTAGATTTTTCAGAACTCTATTTTTCTGAATGAAGAAGAAATTACCATTTAGGAGTTTAGCATTCTTGGATTCTTCATAACTGTCACTTGAGTGCTTCAAGAATATATGTCACCGGGGCAGCTAGGTGGTACAGTGCATAGAGCTCCAGCCTTGGAGTCAGGAGGACCTGAGTTCAAATATGGCCTCAGACACTTGACACTTAACTAGCTGTATGACCCTGGGCAAGTCACTTAACCCCAATTGCCTCACCAAAAAGCGAAAAAAAAAAAGCAAAAAAGAAGAATATATGTCACGACCAATTGTCAACAGTGTTGTCGAGAGAATTCTAGATTGATTACCTGCTAAAGGCCTCTGAGATCCCTTTTAATTATTGGAATCTTTGATTTTGTGAAATCAATAGTAGTTGAATGCATTTTGACTATTTTAGCATAATGGCAAGTGTGAATAGTTTATACTTTTCTGGAAACTTTGATTATTTTCCCCTTGGTGGAAGCTTGGACTTTTATAATTAATTTATCATCTTTGAAATTTGGTATATTATTAAAAAAAACCCTTTTCCAGCTATTTCTATATTTGTGGAGCATTTGAAGAAAGGAATATATTAAACATTGATTTGGATGTATTTGTGGAATCCAATTCACTTATCAAAATATATGATGATATATTTGAGAAGAATTCATCTAAAACTGATAGCTGAAGTCTTGAAAGTGATGGAAATCTTTAGATGATAATATTTAGGGGAAAATGCAGAGGTTGTTGCACTATAATGTGGAGAATAAACATATTAAATGAAGAACATTTGTTAAAAAACAAGAAATCAAAATAATAAATGGGGAAGAGAATGATGGGAAGATAGAATCATGGCAGTTAAATGAGGAGACTTTAAGGAAGACTGAAGCCAGAAGCATAATGTAACAAACATATCAAGGGGATTAAGGGATGAGAAAATACTAAATTGACAATAACGTAGGGAGCTTTGAGAATTTTTGAAGTATCTTGAGATTTATTTTCTTTGGTAATTCTCCTTTATTGCTTACTAAAAATTCACTTGTGTATTCCATTATAATATAGCAGTACATAACAAAATTGACAATAACACTGAAGGAATGTTGTTACGCTTTATTAGAATGCATTATACATCATTGTCATAACATTTGTGAGTTGTAAAAGCCACTATTCCCAGTGGTCTCTCAGGATAAATCCAAGATGACTTCCAGGAGAGAAAATCCTTGAATGGTCCACTTGTAACTCTTCTTATTTAGTGGGACTATTTTTTTTTAAATTTTCATATACATAAGGGTATAGTGTGTGTGTGTGTGTGTGTGTAGGGTAAAGGAATAATGGCTCTTTTCTCAAGGATCAAACTACTGATATTGTAGATTCCAGCATGATAATGATCTTACGTACTGAAAAAATGAGAAAATGTGATAACTAAATTAGTGTCAGTGATATCTGAAAGCCAATAGAAAATGGGAAAGGTACTTCAAGATTGGAAAGGTCAAATGCTCTTAAATCTCCCCTGTCTCCCCCCTCCAAAAAAAAAAGGTGAAGAGATCAAAGTCAACAAACTTAGAGGTTTAGCTTAACTTTGATTTCTGGAAAAAATATAGAATGAAAGTTAAAAAAAGATGATTGGTAAACATTGAGAGAGTTAAGTTATTTCAAAGAGGCAGAATAATTTCATCAAGAAAAAATTATGCCATATTATAATCATTTCCTTTGTAAACAGGATTATTAATGCAGTAGATAAGGGGAATACTGTAAATATAATTTCCCTCGATTTTAGCAGAACATTTGAAAACAATTGTTCTTGGGGAGAAAATGGAAATTTGTCACTAGAGTATAATAAAGTTAGATATATTCAGAATTGGTCAAATGTCTAGACTCAGAGTAATTGTAAATGGTTCAATGTCAACCCGATAAGAATTCTCCCATTGAGACTATCTATGCTTCACTCTGAGCTATTTAACTTTTATTATTAACTGGCTGAATAAAGGCATAGATACATACACATCACAATTTCAGATGATACAAATCTGAGAAGTGGATTTAATAGTCCCAGTGACATAGTTGGGACACAAAATGATCCTGAGAGATTAGAGCTTTGGGGTTAATGAAATAATATGAAATCCAATGTAGATAACTATAAGGTCTTTGCCAAATAGGATCACCAAAGTTGAGTTCATAAGTACAAGATTTCTCCATTTAATGCATGATTACATAGCAATTTTATTGGAGGTAAAAGATTTCCCTCAAGTTTTAGTAGAATGCAGGATCAATTGAGTCATTAAAATTGAATGGCCAGGGC
Source organism: Vombatus ursinus (assembly GCF_900497805.2). Classification (NCBI taxonomy): domain Eukaryota; kingdom Metazoa; phylum Chordata; class Mammalia; order Diprotodontia; family Vombatidae; genus Vombatus; species Vombatus ursinus. The sequence goes on from NW_020954619.1 coordinate 26,015,485, forward strand.
AGCTAGGTGGCACAGTGGATAGAGCACCGGCCCTGAAGTCAGGAGGACCTGAGTTCAAATCTGGCCTCAGATCAAACACTTGACATGTACTAGCTGTGTGACCTTGGGCAAGTCACTTAATCCCGATTGCCTCACCAAAAAAAAAAAATGGCCACCTAAAAATGCTAATTTGATATTACCATCAAATAACAAGCATAGCTTCCACAAATTGGGAGTTGATTTTCTTCTTTATTATATTATGCCTTCATCAAGCCTTCTTTGAAATATTGGTCTCAGAAATAGCAGAAGAAAGGAAGGAAGAAAGGAAGGAAGGATTGATTGAACATGTAAGTAAGGCAAGCCAAGAAAAGAACCTAGAGGGGAATGAAGGCCAGCCTGGTCCTTTCCATAAAATGGCGGTTCATCTTCATTTGGTTTATAACAGTTTAAGAAGAACATTGAGAATCTAAGATATGTCTAAAAGAAAACAACCAGGATGGAAAAGATCTTTAGTCTATATCATATGAGTTTTTATTAATGGAACTGGACATCTATATCCTAGAAAGAAAAAAAAAAACTCAGGAAAGACTTAGTAACATAGGATCATATATTTAGAGCTTGAGAGTACCTCCCCCAGAGGCTACTTTGTCCAGTACCCTTATTTTACAGATGAGTCCCAGAGAGGCAATATCTTATCCATGATCACTCAGATAGTTAGTGGCAGAATCAGTATTGAAGCCTTTATTGAAGTCTTCTGACTTTAAGTCAAGATTTCTTTCCTTGGCAAATATTTGGATTAAATATTTGAGGGGCTTTCATGTAGAGGAATACTTTGACTTTTTAAAAATTAATCCTCAAAAGATAAAACCAGGATAAATGTATGGAAGTTGTAGAGAGTTAAATTTTAGTTTGATATCTAGAAAAACATCATAACAATAAAAAAAAAACTGTGCGAAACTTGGATAGACTTCCTCAAGAGGTCCTGGGTTCCTCTTCCTTGGAATTCTGCAAGTAGGTACATGACCACTTGTTAGAAGTATTATAGGGAAATGCCTTTCATAAATGGGATGAAGTAGATGAAATCCCTTTCAACTAAAATTCTGTGATTCTGTGAAAATGTCATTCTGATTTACCCAGAGAATATTAGAAGAGATATTCAAGACCTATTGTACAGATAAGGTAACCTACACACTTTAATCTGCTTCAGTCATTCTTCAAGTATGTATTAGGTATTTTCTTTGTACAAGGTACATTGAACTTTTATTCCTTTTCCCCTCTTATGGGGTACATTCCTAATATCACGTCACCATGTGTTTTCCTCTGGGAGGGGAGAAAAAAACTCTTACTACATTATATTAAGAATGAAAAAAAAAATAAAACAAAACACATGACCCCACCAGTAGGGAACCTACTATGTAAATGCATTCTAACTCTGGTACAGATTTTCCTATGTAGAACAATTCTATTTCATGATCAGGATTCATAAAGTAGAGAAAAAAATGTCAAATTAATTTAGCCTTCTTCATCTTCCCAGAATGTCACTAATTCATTTAAATCAGTCTGTTTCCACTATAGGCAACGAGGGACAGAAGTTTTAATTTTATACTGAAGATGCATATGTGTATAATTATATATAATGTACATATATACATATGTATGTGTGTATGTGTAGTCTTTTAGAATGTGATGTGAAGTTGTCTTAAGTTAGCATAGCAACCTTCATGCAACAGGTGTTTTTATGTTCACTCAGTCCATGAGAAATTTCAGAGACACTTGGGCTGGAATACCTGACTTCTTAGTTAGGGATGAAGAAGACCAAACATAGAATAAAAACAAGGAGTCGTGTCCCCTTTGCTGTCATATATTGGGTTAAATGGTCATGAATAAAACTCTTTAACAGGAGAAAAAAGCAAGGTAATGTAGTTTAGAGTTAGGTCATCTGGATAGTAAGTAGCAGAGACATGATTTCAATGCAAGTGTCTTGATTGCTACTCCCATATTCTTTCTTGGGCAGCTAGGGGGCACAGTGGATAGAGCCCCAGGCTTAAAGTCAGGAGGATGCATCTTCCTGAATTAAAGTCTGTCCTCAGACACTTACTGATTTTGTGATCCTGGATAAGTCACTTAACTCTGTTTACCTCAGTTTCCTCATCTGTAAAATGAGCTGGAGAAGGAAATGGCAAACCACTCCAATAACTTTTGCCAAGATAACTCCAAATGGGGTTATGAGGAGTCATACACAACTGAAATGACTGAACAACAACAAAAATAAATAAAAAGAGGGAGCCATCTACACAAGACTGTTGTCACTTCACAACTAGTTCTCCAATGATCTGAGGTTTCACAAGGGTGTATATTCAAGACCCTCCATTAAATTCCTCTTCTGATGTCTCATGGGATTATGGAGGTCACTATGAATTCTTAGTGCCTATGCTAGCAGAATTCAGTCTCTGACTGATATGTTTTCAAGTATGGATTCAGGAGTAGATTGTACATCTGTTACCTAAGGGCCAGTCTAGCTAAGTGTGAAGACACATCATCAGATTGTCTGCAAGGTAATGATTTATTTTGGGCACAGCAACTCTCAAACACCAGTTACCAAGATACAGAAGAATGGCTTTCTGTAGAGGGGGAGGGAGTATACAAGATGGTGAACTTATAAGTGTTTGAAGTATTGAAGTATAGATGACAGATTAGATAGACAGATAGATAAACTACAGTCAGAGTGATGGTTATTTAATTAAACAGCTGGAAGGGGCCTTAGAGATCATCTAATCAAACACTCTTGTGCTGGAGAAATTGAGGACCTATTAAATGTTTACAGAACAATAACACTTTCTGGAAAACTTTAAGCCCCGATTGAGCTGAGTCTTGGTTTAAAAAAAAATAAAAGGAAAGAATAGTTATAGGCTTGGCTATAACCCTACTGCTCAAGTGAGTTAAAAATACTCTGTAAAGTTTGGAGAAGCACAATTCCAAAATAATATGCATTCTTAGGAAAATATACTGAACAGAAACATACAGTTATGGAGGAAAGTAGTTTCATAAAGAATAAAAAAAGAGAATACTGAGGAAGGTCAATAATTGTCTTCAAATATATGAAATGTTATTGTTAAGGAGGACGCTAGTCAATGATTATGCATTTCTATTGAAACTTGAAAAAGTAAATGACATATTACAGGGAAAGGAATTTATGCAAAAAGAAAGAATTCTCAAATAATTTACTGAGTTGTGGGATTTTCTTCCCTGGAGGCATCCAATTGTCATGTGTGTGTGTGTGTGTGTGTGTGTGAGAGAGAGAGAGATTAAATTCTTGTATTATAAAACCCATTTGAGATTTATTTTTTACCTACTCAACCCAATTCAATGATCTAATGATTGCTATATTCAATGGATGTAAAGAACATGGTTCAGTCTACAAAAAGCTGGCTATGATACTAGGAAAATCTGGTTTCAGATCCTGCCTCTGACACATAAATAATTTGTGACCCTGTGTAAGTTACCCTGGGTTTGCTATTTAAGTTCTTAAAGGTACAGGCAACTCTCTAAGATGTAAGTTACAGAGAATGTGACAACCTATTTGTGTGTGTATACACACATACATACCTACACATACACATATTATATATATACAATACACATTAATGCATATTTAAGTGAATATAATACACAATATATTATATGCATACTTATATACATATAATTCATAAACATACACATACAAATGTAAAAGGAATAAGGGTTGAGACTAGACCTGTGATTTCATAAATATATGTATACACACATAATTACACATACATACACACAAACATACACACATATATATACATATATGCATATGTATTTATCTATTTGTCTATCTGTCTACCTCTATGAATCACAGGTCTAGTCTCTATATTTATTTTATGCCAAGGAATAAGGCTTCAGTCAAAAACAAAACAAAACAAAACAATGCTAGCCCTCAAATTTATGCTCTTCTGGTGAAGTGGTATTAACAGAGAATCAAACACATGTCCAGCAGGCAATATCTTGGCCTGTAATATTCCTGAGTGTAACTGGAACCAGATTAAGATGTAATTAGGAAATATTTAACAAAATAAGTAAAGAGGATAGATCATAGATAATGTTAATATATGATAGGATCTGATTTATACTGTGAAGGAAGATAAGGATTGCAGGAAATAGAAAGGAGGAGAAAGCATCTTTAAGACATGGAACTTAGAATGTGCAAAGGGTGATAAGTTGGAGATGGAATGCTAACTTAAGGCAACAGAGTATGTACTAAGGTCTGCTTGCCTCTCCTTTGGTACTTTATTCCCTACTCAGACTCCCTATTCTATAAGGAACAAAAATTGATTGTATCAGAGTTTTAATATATTCTCCTTAAGTGTTCACAATATTTTAAAAATATAATTGATCAAATATATTAATTGATCAAAATATATTGGTTGTAGCAAGAATATTAAAAAATGACCTTTTAAACTTGGAACAAAGACATAACCTTAAATTAACTTCACAAATGTGACACAGAAAAGATTTTTACATACAACACAAACACATACACATACATACAACACTACTTTGATCTAATTCTTTTATTTTCTTCTTTCATGTCTTATAGGGGGCACAGGCTCTTATTTGTTTTTCCATCAGCATTAGTAATTGGTATATCAATAATCTGATTTTCACCGAATATATTCCTCTGTTCACTAATGTGGTACACCTCTCTCTCTCTCTCTCTCTCTCTCTCTCTCTCTCTCTCTCACTCACACACACACATATTAAAATGCTATATAAATTTATTATTATTATTACTACTACTACTACTAACTTCTTCTTGAACCTTGAGACATTTCACATTTCCACTTGTTTGACTGGGTAAAGAAAAGCAAAATCTACTGAAAAAAATTCATATATTAGTTGCAGTCCAAGAACTAAGTTTTGGATCACAAAGTTAGGCATTGTCCATTTGTCTGCAGGAATCTCAAAATTTATTTGTTTCAGAGAGGGAGAAAAAATATCAGTGTGTCACTTTACTTTCTCTGCAAGATCAATGGCTCAGGACTAAGAACACAATACTTTATGGGACCAGAGAGAACAGATGTTGAGTAAGACAAGGTCTAGACCCCCAGTATTCACTAGTGATCCCTTGGTCCTTTTTTACAAGAAGGATCTTAACCCTAGGCTTGTGGCTAAAAGCCAAAATGACTAATTACATGTAGTCTACATCAATCACTTACGCGATCAGCATTAGTATCCTTTACTTCATGTCCTAAACCATTTGGTAATGGTGTGGATCATTTAATTGGTTTGCCTGGTTCATCTTAGAGATGACTGTGTGCCTTACTGGAGAGCCAAATCTCATGGCAACATTTGCAAAACATTGGAGAGGCATATTGAACCCCTTACTTATTTCCAGGGAAAGTTGTGTATTTCTAGGGGACATATTTCTAGCCTGAGTTGTATTATAATCTTTATTTTCAATTACAATGTGTGCTTTTTGAAGATAGTTGAGTTGCTAATAAGAAACAAAGTCAGGAATGAATTGAAGAGATGTTGTAGGTCCTATATCAGGAAGCACAGTGATACAGTGGAAACAGCTCTGGGGGACTTGGGATCAAATCTCAGCTCTGCTAATTATTACCAGTGTGACTTTGGGTGAATTCCATGAGCCATCTGGGATTCACTTTTCTCGTGTATAAATTGAGAGAATCAGATTAGATGACTGTAATCTATGATCAACAAGCAACCTTTTTTTTTTTCCCCCAACATCAAATTGCTTAGTGATTTTGACTGATTTCTTGAGTTGCCTCTAGGGTTCTAGGCAGAGTTGGAAAGTAGGTAAAATGTGTTTTTGGCTTTTTATAATTTTATGAACTTTAGATAACTTTTAATCCAGTTATATAGTATTTTCTTAATCAGAAGTATCAACCAGGTTGCCCATGGGATCTGTGGAATGAAAGTGAGCAAAACCAGATTAAATGGAATTAGGAAACTGTTACCAAAAATAAATAAAAATACAAGAGCATAGATAATGTCATTGTATAGTTTTCTAAGTCAATGTGCAGCCAGCTGGATCCTTATGTACAGTTCATGGCCCCTTTTCTATTTTAATTTGAATCTAGTACTTTGTATCACCAACAGATAGATAAATTATTCTCAGAATAATTATTATTTATGTTATGTTTTTTCTTCAATATTTTCACATATGTTATTCAGGTAGAATTATTCAGTAATAGTGAATACAAAATCTCTACTAAACAGAACATTGAAGAAATCAAAGCACCCCACTGCTCAACCATGCAAGATAAGATAATTTTGTGGAATTTTAATGCACAATAGTATCAACAACTAAGTCATCCCCAGAGACCCTAGACTCATGAATAGTTTAGCCTTAGTGTTGTGATATTAAGCATCATCAAGATTAGATGGTAAGACTCTGAAATCCCTGTTATTTTAATGTACAGCTTCAGTTCAATTCACCTAACTTTTCATCATAGATCCTTTATTGTGCCTCCAGATGCTATGATGCAAACTGTAATGTTTCACAGTAAATCAATCTGCTCCCAAAGTATAAACCTTCTGCTCTCATTCTCAGATTGTACTGAGTCATTGCAGATAATTTAAATATATCAATGATAATAATTTCACTTCATATTTGCATCATATTTGAGGGTTTATAAAACATTATTATATTGCCTTAAAAGCTCCATTGTTCCCTCCTTTGTATGAAAGTAATCAGATAACTTCCAATTTCTACCCTAAGAGGAATGAATTTTCCCCTGTAATAAGCAGATTGCTTAGGTGTGAATGGGCATCTTCAAGAGTCAGAAACATGTTCATATGCCAAGAAATGGCATTGCGTAAGGGAAAAAGCTCAGGGCGTGAGTAGCATAAAGTTCAACAATATTATTTATGTTGGTTTTATATGATTCCATATTTGAGAAAAAATAATCATGATTACTTAGAAAAGGACAATGATTATACTGACAGGACCATAAATTATTGGAGCTTTAAAGGCCTTAGATATGTAGCTTAATAGTAATTCCTTGTACAATATACCTGAATAGAGATCAGCCATCTAGCCTCTGCGTTGAAACCCTCAGTGATGGGGCATATCCCATAGCATCTCATTCCATTTGTCGGTATTTATAATTATTAAGTTTTTCTTTATATTATGTAGAAATCATCCTTTCTACAACTTTCACTCATCATTCTTAGTTATGACCTCTGGGGCCAAGCAGACAAATATCTGCCTTCCACATGACAGTGATTCAAATATTTGATGACAGTATAATGCCCCCTCCCTTATTTTTTTTCAATTCAATGCAACTCAACTCAATACTATTTATTACTATTAAATATGTACACAGAACTAAGCTAGGCTAATAGAATATGAAGATAAAAAACAAGAATTCCTATTTCCAAAGAGTTTATATTCTATTGGTCTTGGAGGGAGTAGGGCAATCTTTACTCAGATAAGTAAATATAAGTAAATTTGAGTAGGAAGGATCCACTAGCAACTTTATTACCAGTTGACTGAACTCAGGTGTTAGTGGCATGATCTCCAGTCCTTTCACTATTCTGATAGTCTTTCTTTGGAAACTCTTGGTGGAAATCTTTTTATATGGAAGGAAGGAAGGAAGAGAGAGATGGGAAGGAAGGATAGAAGGAAGAAAGGAAGAAAAGAAAGAAAAGAAAGTCACTTTTTTGTATTCTGACATATCTTGCTTATTTTACAAGATTCATATGTCATAGATTTTGAGCTAGGAAGAACCTCAGATGCTATTTAGTCCAATACCTCATTTTACAAATGAGATAGCATAGGCCAATATTAAGCAAATTATCCACAGTAACTCAGATAATAGGTGCCTGAGCAAGCATTTGAATGCAGGCCTTCTGACTCCCACTACTTCATAATTTTATTAGCACCTCATTTTCTACAGGAATAAAAAAAATAAGGAAGAAGGGATAAAAAAGAGAAGAAAAAAAGTTTTGATTAGTATGATTTGATTGAACATTATTTTCTATGTAATATAATGTAATTGCATGTAATATAATATGATCTTATTTTAAAATGAATATTGATAAACTTTATAGCAACCCAGGAGAGATTTTTAAGGCTTACAAAAATATAAGTGAACTATTATATCAGCAATGCTTGGAAGAATCTGAGCATGGCAGCAGAGGGTGTCATCAATGCAGTATGATTTTAAGATTTTTGAAGCCCTCAATACCTTGATGGGAAATAGCTGCTATTAGATGTCATAGTTTTGCTTGATTACATCCTTTGAAACCCCTAGTCAAAATGTCAGTTATTCTTTATAAGGTATAAACAATTAAGTTTTGCTTACTCATAAATATATTGGCATGAATGAATCTATAAGAATAGTTAGTAGAGAGAATGGTCTGAGGGTATTATCCTACAAGAAAGTAGATCATGAGATGTGGAAGGGAGTCAGTGCAGGGCCTGTGTATGTAGCATATCTGTGCTTGGGAGTACAGGTCTCAGTGTGAGAGCTTAGTAAAGTATGCTAAAGTAAATCAGAATCATTAAATTTCAGACTTGGAAGGGATTTCATAAGACATCTAGTCCACCCTATTGTTGAAAAGTAATCTTCACTATAGTATACCTGAAAAGTGTTCTTCCATTTATTCTTATACCCTTAAAAAGAAGAATCCACTACCTTCTCAAGCTGCCCATTCCATTTTTTTGGGATAAGCTCTTATTTATAAGAAGCATACTTATTTCATCTTCTACTAATTATCACTAGTTCTATCGTTTGTTGTTGTTATTGTCATTGTTGTGTCATTTCAGTTGTATTCAACTCTCTGTGACCCCATTTGGGGTTTTCTTTGCAGAGATACTGGAGTGGTTTGCCTTTTTCTTCTCCAGCTCATTTTACAGATGAGGAACTGAGGCAAACAGGGTTAAGTATCTTGTCCAGAATTAAACTGCTAGTAAAATTTTGTGGCCAGATTTGAACTCAGGAAGATGAATCTTCCTGACTTCAAGCCTAGTGTTCTATCCACTGCAACACCTAGCTGACCCAGTTCTATCTTCTAAGGACAGAAAATTTTACGCAAATCTAATCTTACACATGTAATCTACATCTTCCAAATCATAGCCTTTTAAATATTTGAAGACAGCTATCATGTACCCTTTTTGCCTGCTTTCCAGGCTAAACATTTTTCCCCTTTGATTGCATATGTCAAGAACTTACTCTCTACCATAACAGTTGCAAAGTGCAAAGAGAGGGGTGAAGAAGTGCCAAAGACCAACTTTACCCATTTTCATTCAGGTGCTGTGGGCAAACCATGGCTGGAAGTACAGTATCTCTTAATTTATTCTCAAAAATACATTATCAATTTATATCAATTCCATAATTATTTTGACAGTTACAGGAATAGTTAACTCACTATAAATATAAGAAATTAGAATTCTAAATTATTGATCTATTTAAAATAGAATGATCTGGCATCTAGAATACAACTAATTGTATTATTGTATAATAGCTATGTTAAAATATATGTTGATAATACCAAAATATGTTATATACTGGTAAAATTATTTTATAAGAGGAAGCTTGTTTTCCTTTCATTCACCACTTGATAAACATTTATATTAAAATTCATAAATATTTACAACTAGGATTTTACAAAGCCTACAGATACTTTAAGTGTCATTCACTTAATATACAAGTCTGAAAATCAAAATAAATAAAACCAAAGTGTCCTTCATTAGATTCTAAAAATAATAAGTCCTATTAAATTACTCATAGATTATGGAAAATACATAGCCTTTTTTAGTGAATATTTTATTGGCTGGAAACATAAAATAGTTGAGGAATTTAAATATCCATGACATTAAACTCTGACTAATAAACTTATATATATATATACCCATTCAAAAGGAATTCAGATTTTGAAAAATTATTCCACTATATGCTCCTGGGTTTCTTCCAAAATTAGCTGTTATCTATTTTGTTTATATCTACATATGTGCCTGCTGTCTCCCCCTTGAGAAATTGTGAGGTCCTTGATGGCAGATGTTATTTCAGGTTTTTCTTACTTCTGTGCCTGTAATATTATTGGTGTTTAATAAATGCGTGTCATTAGGTAATTGAAAGCTCATTGACTAGGTAAGCATTTGAACTAACTTTATTATATTTTTTGGGGAATAGCCTTTTCTTCTTGTAATTTGTTTGTTATATTATTCGCCAATTTTTTCTCCAATTGTATTTACTTTAGATACCAAGCTAATGGCAGATTCAGTCCATTTAACAAAATAAGAATTAGTCTTTATATGTCTGATTGTATCTAATTTTATTTTTCTTTAAAAATAATTGCAAGAGAGATGTCCTAGTAACAGCGACTCATTAGACTACTTCAGAAAGATGATGTTAACATGTTGTATTTACACTTAAATGCCTATGCTCTAACTTTCCCTCCTTCCCCAGCAGAATGTAAGCTGCTGGAGGGCAGACTGTGGTTCTTCCTGTTGTTTTGAATTGTATCCCAAGTACCTAGCACAAATTCTCAAAACTACTAGAGATTTCAATGCCTGTCAACAAAAATTGAATTGAATAAAGACAAGTAGCATTTAACATTTTGAGTGAGAAGGGACCTTAAAGGTCATCTAGACCAATCATCTCATTTAACAGATGAGGAGACTGAGGTTGAATAGAGTATGTCTCAGAGGCAGTGAACTTAGGCCCTCTGACTCCAAAACTAGTTTTTTTTTCTCACTGTATCATGGCTGCTTATAATATATATTCCTTTTTTAGAATAAATTTAGAATAAATATCTTGCAACCTCATTGCATATTATATATGTGTGTGCACATATAAATTAAAAATAGAAATACCATATAATTTATGCAAAATTTAGGGAGGAAGATTTGCTCTAATTTATGGCACAATGCTTTTCCTGGAATAAGTGGTCTCTTCTTGTATAACCATGTCTAACAAGACCAGCATATTGTTTACCTCTCAAAACTGAAGTAGTTAACTTTTTAAAAAGTAGTTTAGATGGCTTATGTTTCTTTCTCATGATCAATGACACTGCTGCAGGTCTTGTGTTTGCTGAGCTGAATTAGAGGCAGCCATTCTACAAAAATTCAATGACTTCATTAATTTGATGACAAAAAATCCACTAATGAATGATGAGATGAGACTGGACAGAGTTAATTGAAGAGATCCTTAAAAGACATGAAAACATAAAGAAAATATAGACAACAAATACAAATAAATAAATGAACAAGGAAACAAGAGTGATGAACTAAGACCCGTTTTTCATTTAAAAAAAAAAGCTTGCTTATTGTCTTCTTTCTGAAATGGTGGGTTGTAATCAACAAATGAGTGTTGAATTAGATGGAGACAATAATCCGGGTCCTTTTGCTGCAGGAATAAATAGCTTCATCCACTACCATGACTTCCAAAGACGTAATTGTGTTTTGATCCCCAAATTTTAAGAAACACTTATTAAATGACTATACTGTGCTAGTGGCTGGCAATATAAAGACAAAAATAAACTGTTCCTGCATACAAAGAAATTTGAATTTCGTTGATCCTGATTCATACACAGAACATATAAATACCTCTAGCCACCTCTCATTGTCTAATGGAATGGAGGTGTCACTGGTTTCAAAGATTATACTAGTGGACACAAGCTCTGGAAAATTATTTGATCATAGATTTATGGTAGAAAGAGGCCTTGGAACTCATTTAGTTTGACCTAATTTTATAATGAGGAAGTTACATGACTTACTGGAATTCATACCAGTAGTAAGTGGCTTAGATAAAATTGGAACTCTCACCTTTTGACTCTAAGAGCTGTACGTTTTCCATGGCATCACAACACAGAGCTGGAAAGACAATGAACATACATGCTTTTCAGATGATATTGAAAGGATTTTAGTTGCCCCATGAATAAAGTAGGAGCTGGGAAGTTTTTATGGAAAAGAGAGTTCTTAGAATATATAATCACAGCAGAATCTCTTGACAAAACACACAGTTCATTCACACATTTCTGTTTCCTGGAAGATGTTAATTGTGACACTCTACAGAGACTCTGAATGAAATTCTTCTTCACCACATTTCTAAATATGAACATGACATCAAGAGACCTACTCTTCTAATGGCCTACTGTAGCACAAATGATTATGGAAAAAATAAAGTAACCACAGTATATTGCAGATTAGGGGCACTTTTGATGGATTACAAAGAACATTGGATTTAGAAAAGATGGAGGCTTTGGAACTGCCTCTTTTATTATTTAGCTGTATCACCTTCAAATCATCTATCTCCTTAGTTTCTTAATATGCAAAATGAATATTGAGATAAGATGATGTTTAAAGTCCCTCTCAGCCTTAAAATATTATGATTCAATACTTATGAAAGGGAAAACACCTTTTCATGGGTGCCCCACTCCCCAAACCCCCACCTTCATTCTCAAGAAATAACATATCTTTTGTTTAGCAAATGCCATTATTCATTTGTTACATAGTCAGTGATTTCGCATTTTATATTGCAATTTTTAATGTCACAACTTCAGACTGGAAAATCCATGTTTCAAATGGTTCTTAAAGTAAAAAAAATGTCATTATAATGTTTAGGGTTGTTGGAAGTTATCCATTAATAGGAAGGCATTGGCATTTATTACTTCTGTAGAGACTGCATTTCATTAATACCCTAAGAAACCCAAACCATAATTTTTCAGTTTTATAAATTGAGACATACCCTAATGATTAAATTCAATAGGCTTTTTTTAGGCTATGTGCAAAGCACTGTACTTCAAACAAAATTCATGGAAGAAAGGGTACTTCTATTTTGGAGCTAACAGGGAAAAAAGCACAAACATAATAATCTACAAAAATGGGTAGGCTACTAGTGGAACAATAGGTAGGGTATTGGACTTGGAGTCAGGAGACCTTCCTCAGACACTCATTAATTGCTTAATAGAGGACAAGGGAGCCAGGGAGTAGGGGTAGGAAAGGAATAAGCATTTATATAGCACTTACTATATGCCAGACACTATGCTAAAAGTTTTACAGATATCTCATTTGATAATAAAAGTACAGGGCAAGTCATTTAATCTCTCTTAAACTTAATTTCCTCATCTATAAAATAAGTTTTATAACTCCAAATCTATGATAATTTTTTGCCTATAAAATCATGACATAGTAGATAATGGAGTAGGAAAAGCAACCCACTTACAGAGACAAGTGTGGATAATAGAAAGAATGTGAGAGAGGACTTGGTACGTTTACGGAAAAAAGAAAGACAGTGTGTAATAAAATTTGAGTTGGACATATAGTTAAAAGATATGGGTTTGCATCTTACTTGTACTAACTGTGAGACCCTAATCAAGTCATTGAACTTTCAGTCTTAGTTTCCTCATCTAGGAAAGGGGAATAATATTATATAAATTCATATGATATTAAATGTAGAAAACTTTTCAAACCTAAAGCATCATATAAATATTACCTATTGTCCCACTACTTTGCTGGAGAATTGACTGTGTAAATGACAGTTATATCAAAAAACTTTGGAATGGTAAGGTTGGTGGATGGTCAAGAATGTCATTCAAAAATGCTTGAATTTTACTCAGTAGGTGATAGGGAGTTACTGAAGATATTTGAGTTGAATAGCAATGTTGGATCCAGGAGAAAAGAAAATTATTCTGGGAGCAGTATGAAAAATAAATTGGTAAGGGAAGAAAATGAAGATAGGAATAACTATTATAGAACTTGGACATTAGTGTAGGTGGAGAGTAATGAGGGCCTTTTCTAATTTTCTAATTTTCTAATAAGGATGTTTCTGGGAAAGGTAATGAAGCTAACCAAGGAAACCATATGAATTTATCTTAAAAAATGGAAAGCCCTTATTCAAAAATTATATAAGTTTAACCACCATTAAAAACATAATGGAAAAAAACTTTATTTTTTTTTAAATTATCCTACTGGAATTAAAGAAAAAACCTGAAATAATTTTTAAATTTACCATTTTTAATTTTTGTACCTTTTAAACTTTCATGTTCCTTACTGTGTACAAAACACTGTATTCCTCACTGGAGGTGGTGTGGTCACTGGTTAACCTTATGAGGCTGTGTCTGATAATCCCCTTGACGGTCAGAATTCTTCACCTGTAAATCTTAGAACAAGTCACCCAATGACAGAAAATATTAGTCATCTCTAGCCCTCTAAGTATTTCTGATAGTATTTTCTGGATTTTTATTGCTGTATAATTACTATTATTCTCATTATAGTTAAACCTAGATTAGATTGAATAAACACAGATTGGATTAAATAAACAAATCTAATAGGAAGGTGATATCCAAGCATAGAGATGTAAATAAAGTGAACCTGACTCCTCTTAATGAGTGCTAATCACTAACTTGAACCATCTGGTTTCTCAAAGAACTGATAGGTGTGATTGCTAAGCCATTAGTAGTGAATATCTTCAAAGTCCTGAGATTTGTATGAATGTCTTACCCTTCTCTCTTAGATGCATTGGATCTCACAACCTGGTTAACTTGATGGTTTACTTTAAAAGTTTCTGAAATGTATATGGTTTTTGGGGTCAGGGAAAGAACATGTCCTCACTAATTAATTGGTGGTATCTGGGTAAAAGAAAAAAAAACTGGTCAGTAACTACAACAAGAAGAGGCCAAGGTCATTCTCAACTGGGTGAATGGGTTATTAACAAGGATTGACTGAGAAGAATTGCTTAACTCTTTCCCTCCATAAAGGAGAATGAATGATCTGTATATTGATAAGCACATTTTTTTTTAAAAAAAGTTGTCAGGAACTTAAAGCAAAAGATAGTGAAGAAATTTGCAAGTTTCTCAACAAATTCTAGTCTTAAGTTTCAGATTGACTATGTCCCACAGAAGTGAAAGAATTTATAAAAGTGGCTCTGAAACCACTGTTACAGATTTCTGAAAGATCACAAAGAAGACTAGTGCTATATGTCAGGACAAAGATAAAGGATCTGATTTTCGGAAAAGTAAGAAAGTACAGTATGTATCATATAAGCCAGTGTGTTTGACTTGAATTCAAGTTAAAATTTTAGAACATAAAGTAAAGTTAAACAATTTGGGCATATGGAAGGGTAATACTGTACATATAATATACCAGAATTTTTAAAAGGCTTCTGATCAAATTTCTTAGGCAATCCTTGTGGAAATGATGAAGAAATATGGATTAGATTGAGAAAATTAAGTGGAATCTCAGTTTGTGCAATGATAAAACATAAAGAATATGTAATAATGACAGTGTCAACTCTGGATCATGGGGATCTTGAGTGAAATACCCTAGGAATTTGCCTTTTCATCCTTGCTGTTTCAGAATTTTATCCGTGAAGTTAGATGAAGACCTATATGGTTGACCTCTCAATATCACAAAAAAGATGGAAAGAAATTCTAATATTTTGGAGGACAGAATGAGGATCTAAAAAGATCTCAACAGGCTGGCCAAATATACTATTAAATTTTAAAGGGATAAATAATAAAGTATTACATTTGAATTTAAAACAACAATTAAAAAATCACTATGATGAAAACAGAGTAAAGATTTAGTTAAACAATAAACATTTCTGTTTAAAAATCTAGGGGTTTGAGTGGAATCCAAGTTCAATAAGAGTCAATAATGTGAAATGATAGCCATCAAAGCTATTATCATCTTAGACAATAATAAAAGGGGCGAAGTGCCCAGAACACAGTAGGCGATAGTTTTGTTCTAATATAATTTGGTTAGATCACATCTGGAATATTGTGTTCATTTATGAGCCCCATATCTGAGGGAGGGTAACTAGGGGTATGAGAGGCCTGGTGACCATGTCAAAGAGGATTGAAAGAGTAACCTGGGAATGTTTGATCTGGATAGTTAAACACTCGGCATGCCTCTTCTGTCTTCCAGCATTTTAAAGTCTATTGTTCCAAAGGATTAGGCTCATTCTGTTTGGCCCCAGAGGGCAGAAATGAGAGGGGAAAATAGGTTGAAGCTACAGAGAGGCAAGGATAGGCTTGGTGTAATAAAAAAAAAAATTCCCAACAATTACATTTGTTCAAACTTTTAATTGTTCATGATGAGAACTGGTGGGTTCACCTTCATTTATGATATTTCAGTTAAAACTGTAAGATAACCTATTGGAACATTACAGAAGTGATTCCTTTTTACATAGAGAAGAGGTATTAAACACACAGCCCATGCCTGCCCATTACAAAGTGCCTCCAAACCAGATTAAAATATAATTGAGAAATCTTTCACAAAATAAACAAAAAATACAATAAAATTTAGATAACATTACATTTTACATATGGACTACCATATGTACAGATGCAGATGTACTGATGTACAGAGCAGACAAGTTAGATTCTGAAGGGGCACCTACCTAACATGGGATTTAGTGGTGGTTTTTGATATAATGTTCTAATATGCAAGAATGTACTAAGATTTCAGAAAAAAAAATTAATCTCTAGTCATTTTATTCCATTTCTCTTGCCTTGCATATTCTAGACAAGAGGTGTAGCCAGCACTAATGCTGTTTGGGGTTGCTGGGAAACCCAAAATGTCAAGATATAGGGCGATGTTGCCTGGAATAGAATTCACTCAAACCATATTCCAGTCAGTGGTAAAATTTAATGTAATGCCGATAGGAGTGGGTTGAGTTCCCAGTGAACCTGCAGCTTAATGAGGGTGAGACTGATGTTTCCATACGAAAAGAAAAGTGAGAGGATCTAGATGAGATTAAGGAGTGGTAAATTTGTCTGGAGTGGGCCAGGTGCAAGAGTGAAATATGCTAGTAGTCTGGGGTGGGCCAAGAGCTATAGCGAAAGGAACACCAACTAAGCTAATTAGGTGATCTACATGGGCTGGGGTGGGCCGGTTGCCTTGGGTAGAGGCCTGTGATGTGGGCTACTGAAATGTATGGGAAAATTCAGGGACTGGGTTACTTTCAAAGACCGGTCTTTTCCTTTTAGGGATCCAGGTCCCATCACCCCATCAACACCATATTAAAAAGTAAATGGCAAATAGTTAATAAAAAAATGCAATACAATAGACAATATTACAAAACCACTTGCAGTCCTCAGTGATCCTATGTAAGGATTAATGATCGCCTTTCTATTTCAACTTGACAGCACAGTCCTAGATGTACTTATTTGTGTATTTTGTCCCCATGTAATTATGCCATTGTAGGTTTCTTCAATGGGTGTGAACAACAATAGTAATATGTGGCTAGTATTTACATAGCACTTTAAGGTTTGCAAAGTGCTTTATATATGTTATCTTGTTTGATGTCTGCAATATCCTTGTGAGGTATTATTATTATCTTCATTTTATACTTGAGATAACCAAGGCTGAAAGACTTTAAATGACTTTTGGAGTCACACTAGAAAGCTCTGAGACAGGATTCAATTTTTGACCTTCCTGACTATAAATCCATTATTAAACCTATCAGCTTCTATGCTATATGCTGCATGTTGTGTGTATTCTGAATGCCCTCTACATAATTTAGCACATTTTAAGTGAATTTGTTTATTTTCTCTTCATTTATGAAGTTTTTGTGCCTGATTTTATTTCCTCTGAAATAAAATATTTTCTTCTTTCTTTTTCTTTTTTTTCCACTTGATCATACCAAATGTTCTGGGACACTTTCCAAGTGTTAGTAAATGCTTTTGCTGAATGAAGAGAAACAAAGAGTGGCATAAAGATGTAACCCTCTTTCTTCTAATTTTTGGTTACTGTGTGGTTGGATAAATTCTCAACCTGTCCATAATGACACTTAGAAGTATATGTTTCAGTATTCAAAGTTTTGAAATGCTCTGGCTTACATCTATTCATTTAAGATATGCAGCCAGTACAACACTTTAAACTGCTAAAAATGGAATATTTTTGTTGGCTTCTTAAATATCATATGGCATGAAATTGCTAGAATTTAAACAGCATAAGTATGGAACAGACATGCTTGAAGATACAATAACCACCATGGAAAAATTCTGTCATGATAACTGTAGAATTAATACCTATGTTGTAAATTTTTAAATATTAAATTATCTGTAAGATTTTTAAAGAGTTCTCATCTACCCTAATAAGCAGCATGAAATTTATGATTACTTCAATAATGGAAACATTGTTATCATTGCCCTGAGATTGTATTTCTTGGAGGGAGTGGGGGGGAGGGGGGTGTTTCTAATCATTAGAGACCTAAAAGAGTTAAAAAGACTTTTTGAAAAAATTCATTCTCTGCCTCAAAGTCCAAAGACTTTTGATCTGAAAGGGACATCAGATACTATATTAGTTTATCCTATGCCTCATTTTAATAAATAGGGTAACTAAGGTTTAGAGGGGTTAAGTGCTTTGTCCATGGTCATAGAGTCAGTAAGTATAAAAAGCAGAATTCAAATCCAGATCTTTATGACTCCACGTCCAACACTCTAAGTTTATCATTTATTATAGGGATTTATATAGTGTTTATTGGTTGATAGTAACAGATGTTGCTACCAAATGATTTTAGCAAGGAGACCACGACTTATTCAGGGGCCACCAATATCAATATGCCCTCTGTTGTCCTGAATATATTTCCAGATCCAGTAAATTTTTCTCTATGGACTTGAGTCCTTCTTTCCAAAGTCTTCCATTCAGATTATTCCCATGGGTGATTGGCTTACGAAGTATGATGAGTACCTGTGTCCTGATTTTATAGGAAGCATCAGAAAGATACTTGTTATCCTCACATCTCAGGGCCATGTAAACAAAGCAAGCACTTTAAAAAACTTTAATCACTATTGGAAACTCATCTTTTTATTATGCAAATTATTGAGAGTAATACCACCCAAAGGACAAAGGAAGGGGTACATGGTGCATGTGATCTGGTTGAAGCATGTTACAAATGCAGAATAACTAAAGATAAAGGGAGTAAAAAATATCACCAAAGAAATATATGAGTAAAAAAAGAAATGTGTTGATACATGACAAAAGAGAGGGAGAATCAATGGATAGCCTGATTGTTCCTTGGAATTCCTGAGGTGTCAAGAAAGAGTAAGAAATGTGTTCATTATGTTGCATGAAACAAACTACTTTTGTGTAAACTTTAGCAGAACATGGACAAGAATGACGTAAAATAATCAGGCAGAGACAGTGTAATTTGCATCAGTAGAAGGAATAACCACAATGTATAAATCATGGATGATTGGATTATTTCAGCAATAAATACAATTCACATTTCTATGCATTTTTTTGTTTTACAAAGCTCATTTCCCCCCAGGAGGTTTGCGACCTAGGTGCTAAATGGTTGTCCTAGATGTGTGGGTGTATTCATATGTGTGTATGACTACAAATACACATACATAGGCGCATACACGAGTACACACATGTGTTATCTATGTGTACACATATATGTGCATACAGTGATGCTATATAATCTACATGTGTGAGCATATATATGTGTGTGTGAACACATATGTGACAAGGTAGTTCCTGGTACAGAATATATTGCACTAGATAGTATTTTCAGGTTAATGTTAATATAACAATAGTTTGTGTTTATTTTTGAAAAATTGCTAGTATCCAAAAAGTGAAAATCGGGGGAGGGTGGTATCTTTTTCAGAATAGCTAAATAAATTGTGGTATATGAGTGTAATGGAAGATTATTTCGCCATTAAAATGGAGAAATGGACAGTTTTAGAGGAAACTGAAAAGACCTGTGTGAACTGACATAGAACAAATTGAACAGAACTTGGCAAACAATTTATACAATGACAGCGTTATAGAGAAAACAACTTAGAGAAGCTTTAGAATTCTAATCAAAAAGTTTTAAATCTACATTCAAAGAATGAAGATTAATCAAGTGACTCAACTCCTGACAGAAGGTTAATTACCATAAAATTCAGATGGGACATACATTTTCACATATGACTAATGCAGGGGATTTGTTTATGTGGAATATGCAACTATACATTGAGGTTTTATTTATTTATTTTGGAATTTGCTCAATTTCATGTAGTGGAGTGACAGATTTTTTTTAAGGATAAAAAATTAGAAACTCAAAGTTTTAAAAATGAATGTTATAATTGATTTTACATGTAACTGAGGAAAATAAAATACTAAATAAAAAAGGGAAAGCAAACAAACAAATAAAGGAAAAATTTCCCACAGGAAATTCCTATTTATAATTTTTTTCTCTTTGTAACCTAAGCACATTTTTCACATAGAAATCATTATAATAGTTGATGTTTATCTTCTAAAATCAGAATACAAATTATTACTCTATTGTCTAGTGTTCTAAAGACCATAAACATAAAGCCTGTGGTGTGGGAGGGGCAGCAAATCAGAAAAGATATGAGAGCTAAACTCTGGGGATATAGATGTTAAAACAGTGGCAAATGTGGCACCTGTCTCTGTCTTCCACTATCTATCCCTTTGTCTCTCTTTCTCTGTCTCTTTCTGTCTCTGTGTCTCTGCCTTTCTCTGTCTTTCTCTGTCTCTTTGTCTGAGTCTGCCTCTCTGCCTCTCGTCTTTCTCTTTCTCTCTGTCACTGTTCCTCTAGGGGGCAGCTAGGTAGTTCAGTAGAGGTAGTGTTGTGCCTGGAACAAGGAAGACTTCAGTTCAAATCTGATCTTCGACACTTCTTATGTTTGTGACCTCCTGGGCAAATTACCTAACCTCTGTCTGCCTCAATTTACTCAACTATAAAATGTAGATCATAAAAGCAACTGTCAGATCAAATGAGACAATTTCTTCAAAGCACTTCGTACAGCACCTGACATATTGTGTGCACTTAATAAATGTTTGTTCCCCTCTCCTCTTCTCTCCCCTTTCTGCCTCTCTCTCTGTCTCTATTTCTGTGTCTCTTTGTCTCTCTGTCTCTTTGTCTCTCTGTCTCTTTGTCTCTCTGTCTCTTTGTCTCTCTTTCTGTTTCTCTCTCTTTCTGTTTTTGAGGAAATCTATGCACACACAGATTCACTGTCCAACACATGAGGTCTAAAACAGGGGAGGTGATAAAAATTCTACAGTTTCCCACGTATTCAGATATTTGAAGCATAGCATTCCATTTTAGACACTATTTTAAGAAGCGCTTTGACAAACATAATGTGCTCAGAGGTGGCTGAGAATGGTAAAATTGCATATTATTTTACTACTTAAAGAAACTAGTAATGATCACTTTCAATAAGAGACTACTTAATGGGGACATAATGATTTTCTTCAGATAGCACAATTTCTGTTTCTCCTTGTCCCTAAACAGAAATGCTTACTGTATTTTGACTAAAAAATGGCAATCCAGTCTTTGCTTGTAGAAATCTTAGGAAGAGTGCTCTCATTGCAGCCCATTCCACTTTCCAATAACTCTATTAGAAAATATTTCAAAGGAATAAAACAACTATTAGACACTTACTACGTAGGTGCCAGGCACTGTGCTGAGTGTTTTATAAGTACTATCTCATTTAAAATTATCACAGCAATCTTGTAAGGTGTTATTATTATTCCCATTTTTCAGTTATGGAAAGTCAAAAAGACAGAAGTTAAATGACTTGCCCAGGGTCACACAACTTGTATGGTATTGGAAGCCTGATTTCAACTTAATTCTTCCTGCCTCCAGGCCCAGTGCTCTATCTACTGTATCACCTAGCTACTATGTGAAATAGAGAGTACACTTGTTCTGATGGACCCCAGAAGTCATAACTAAAAACAATTGGTGAAAATTTCCAAGAATCAGATTTTGGTTTGAGATAAGATAAATTATTTCTAAGTTTTAGCACTGCAGTTTAATCCCTGGTTTTCTAATGTGAATTACATAGCATTTTTTTAAAAAAAACATGATGGTGCATTATGTTTTGGGGGAAAAAAAGGCAGAACAAATTCATTGTCATAGCAGAAATAGGAGAGAGCTGCTGTCTAGGTGCCATGAACATAAAAAAGAATAAAAAGCAAAAAAGTTTAGGCTATTCTTCCCTGTTCAATTTGGGACACCTTGTGACAAAAGTGGGGAGTTCCTGAACAAAACCGTTACTGGTCTATTTGGTCCATGACCTTATGGAATATAGCTCAGGAGTCCTGCTACTAACATGCTTCAATAGAGAGAAAGAGGTTGAGCAATGGTGTGTGAAGTCAAGATGCAGTAAGTAGTATGCTGTTTTGGGAGGTAGCAAAATTACGTATTCTTTAAGGAAATCTAATGGAGAGAGATGAAATTGAATGATACTCTCTACATGTTCCTATTGAGAGAGTTTTTCAGTCAAGGATATCAGTTTTTATGCTGCCTCCTGGAACTGACAGATGCTGATAGCTCATACTTCTTTTTCTTAGGCATGGAAAGTCATGTGGGAAAACCAGTAGGAAAATGCCATGCAGCCATGATTAGGATTGTTCACTGCTAATGTATGGGTCACAGTAGTTTCCATAAAGATTCTTGGTATATCCATGCTTTGCTTCTTCGTTTTCATTCTTGAATATATCTTTCATATTCCAGCTTTAGTAAAGGAAGGGGAGTAGCATCTTTGCAAAAGCATAAACTTAACTTTAAAGAATGAGTTTTCAAGTGGAAGGAGCCATAGTATACATAAGGGAATATCATAACTAAGATGCTGATATTGAAAGCACAATTTTATCACCCACGTCATTCTTATTCAAAGTCACTGAGGCTTCAATTACCACATAGGAATAGATATCCAAACAGATATATACATATATGCATATGTATATGTGTGTATATGTATATATACATATACACATATGCATTCCTATATTCCTACATATATCATGTGTTTCATATAGAGTGTATATGAACATAAGTATGTGTGTGTGCACATGTGTATTTGTATATGAGTATACATATATAGATATACACATACATATACATGTCTGTATATGTATGTGTATATCTATATCTATATATTCCTCTTGTAAGCAACACAGATGCTGACTGATATTCCAAAAGCATAATTCTTACTAGAAATTTCCCTAAAAATCAATGATTATATTATCATTTTTTTTTATCTTTGGATGATTTATAGTCTGCATGTAGTGATTCCACTGTTGGACAACAGGAATGGCACTAGCAGAATGTAGGCAGATTGAAAACCAAACCAAACCAAACCAAATGTATTCTAGCTGGCCAGATTAGTTAGAAAGGGCAGTGGTATTTATAGCAAATATGCTTTAAAAGTTTCAGACTTAAGGGGTTTTAAAAAAATCTAATTCCTTGCAATATTCTATCAGCCCAGTTTTTAACTGTTCTCCTTGTGGCTGTAAGGCCAGACTCTCTGCTCTATGATGATAATGCACATCATCAGCAAAGTCATAAAAGGTTGTCCAACAGTCAGGAGGAAGGCTGAACTATGCATTTTTTTTTCCTAGAAAGAAGTTTATTTGCCTCACAGAAAATATTGTAACAAATGTTGTAACAGTGAAAACACAAATAGAGTCATACCCTTGTCAGAACACATAGATTATTCGAGCTAGAAGACACCTTATATTTCAAAAAGTGAATCAGGGCCCTGAATAGTGAAGTATTGACCTTTTCTAACATAAATTTTTAAATGAGTAATTTTTAATATGTTGGCAAGAAATTCTTTGCCCCAACATTCATTTTTTTTCTTCAGAAATAATAAAAAGAATTTTCTTAAGAGGAGCTTTAGAAAGCACACACACAAAGAAAAATGCTGTCCTGCAATTAAATATGTACTACAGAATACATCCAGCAATCTGGAAAGTAGATCACCTATGTGTCACTAAAGTACCATTTAGTGACTTGAAATCCAGGATGAAATATTGTTCAGGTGCCTCTCTACATGTCCAAATTAATCTGTATTAGCTCAGAGGTCATGGAAGGGCTCAAACTTTGTGTTTGGGGAAAACAAAACAAAACAAACAAACAAAAAAACAACCACAGTATTTTTATATTCCATTCACTGTAGGTAATTTGATTACAGCAAATCTATGGTTAGCCACAAAGTACATATCAGACTTGCATTAACTCCCCCTCCTTATGTATCATAATTATTCTTTTTTTTAATTTCTGAGGGCCTAAAAAAAAATCAGATTTTTGCGCTTAAATTAGTTACTCACCTACCCACAGATAGCCAGTAGAGACTGAGACCAAGGGTGGAATGAACTTGACTGAATGCTGATCTTTAAAAGTGATACTATGTAATTTCCCATTACTGCCTGATAGGTTTCTATCGAGACAAAAGAAGAGACTCCATTTCTGCTAATGGACTCAAATTGGTTTTAATAGTGTTTGGTGTCAAAGTTAGCTATGTAAGGATAGAGAGGAGAAGTTGACCCCAGTTCTGGGCTGAAAGGAGATCAATATTATTGATCAGGTTTCCTATCTCACTATATTTCTCTAACCCTCATCTGTTACTATAGTCAGAGAAATGATGCTTTGGCATTCTAAAGTAAAGTCCAGTTAAGCTTAACTTTAAGAACTTTAGATGGGTGTGGAAAAGAGAAGATGATTAACAATTGTCAATTGTTTCTGCTGAGCAGAAGCAGCTTACTGAAGGACCATTAAGTAGCAGTTGGATTCATGACTTGGTGTAAAGTGCTGAAGTGGAAGAGATCAGTTCTTCAGTAGTAAAAGGTTTTGTTCACTGTTTTGTTTTGGGGGTGTGTGTGTGTGTGTGTGTGTGTGTGTGTGTGTGTGTACACATGCCAAACTATTGCCTCAGTCTCCCAAATGCATATGGCCAATTCTATGCAATGTTGGAAAATTTAACCCTAATGACTTTTGCCAATTAAGTCAAGTAAAGAGACTTTCAGGGGGCAGGGAAGGCTTGTTGCACCTCTGTCACCTCTTGCTATCTGTCTTATTTTCTGGAACTATGAACCTTCGTCTAGGATACAGGATTGAGGGAAGAATTATGCCAGGTGTTCCGAAACATTTTCAAATATTCTGTATGTCTCTGAACAAATCACACTTACACATATTAGTCATTGTATTTGAAACATTTTGTAGCTGTTCCAAGCTAGAGCATATTGTTGAGTCCACATAAAGTTATTTTGTTTTTATTTCCAGAGTGTACTTTATAACATATTCTGCATTTCACAGGTTTGGAGTACCCCCTCCTCATCTATTTATTCGACTTTATAGTTTTATAGATTTATGTAAATCCTGGTATATATTAAAAAGAGGAACATTGATCTGAAATTGGAAGCAAACTTGGAGGTCTCTTAATTATTGGATCATAGGAACATAGGTCTGGAGCTAAAAGGGAATTCAGAGGTTGTCTAATCCCTCATTTTACAAATGAGGAAACAGATTTAGCAAGGTTAAATCAGTTACCCATGTCCCACAGGTAGTATGCATCAGAGGCAAAATTTATACTCCAGAGTCAGTGCTCTTTCCCACTGTCCTATACTATTTCTCTTTATTTGACAGATGAGAAAACTGAAGCCCAGAAACATTGGGATTCACCAAAGGTAGCAAACTGCTAAGCCAGTATTTGTGGCTACATTCTCTAAAGTCAACGGCAGTGTTCTTTCTACTTTCCCATGCTGCTTCTTCCTCTAGCTTATTATTGTTATTATTATTTTATAAAGGCAGGAGGCAATTGAAATCAAATATATACCAGGGCTAAGTGAATAAATTGCAAAAGAATATAAAAATTAGGCTGACTTTAGCAAGCAAATTATCATTAAATACTATTATTCAAAAATATATTTGTAGATGTGGATGTATAAATTAATGGAAAGAACATTGTTGTTGGCTTCAGAGAATGTATCCATAAATCCTGGCTTTGCAGCTTATTACATAGGGTAAGTCCCAATGTTTCTGAGTCTTGGTTGTGTCATTTGTCACATAAAAAAAGACAATACGTATGACACAGGGAAAAGAGCTCTGACTCTGGAGTCAGATGATCTGGTTCAAATTGGGCCTCTGATACATGATACTTGTGTCGCCTTGTGCAACTAACTTCACTTCTCTGAATATTTTTCCTTATTTGCAAAATGAGGAATTACAGAACCTCTGAATTCATTTTTATCTCTACATGTATGATCCAGTGATTCAGAGTTCTCTAAGTTTCCTTCCAAATTCAGATCTAAATTCTGCTATGCATACATACTTACTACATACTTATACATCTGTATATGTGTAGAGAGTTCACTGTCTTCTAGGAAATTCTTGATTGAACTTTTTAGTATGTTAACCTCTCTAAAAATCTTGAGAAACTAACAAGTTCAATATTTTAACTTTTAGAAAGGAATTTCCAATCATAAAAAAGCTTTCCTGAGGAAAGGTTGTTCCTACAAATTATGGTTGTCAGTCTTTTTTTTTTTCCTGGCTTCTATTACATTTGCTACCATTGCATCTGAATGGGGCCAGTGTATTTGAAATTGATTTTCTTGAAGGAGGGATAAATATGAAAGGCTGCGTAATCTCTGAAATCTATTGTAATTCCCTTTACATGTTACTTATCATTATCATTCATATAATATCAATAGTGAAATAAAGGCAATACTGGACTTTCAGTCAGAAGTCCTTTGTTTCTGTTCTTGTTGCAACACATTATCTGTGTGACCTTGGCAATTCACCATAACTGTCCGAGTCTATGTAAAATGGACTTAATCCTTTCCCTACCTGTTTCACAGGCTTGTTGTGATGAATAAACTTGGAAGACTGTGAAGTGGTATGTGGTATGTGAACTATTATTGCCCCAAATCATAGCTAGCCCTCATATTTAGTTTGGATACAGATTATCAAAATTAAAAATATGTATCCACATGCAAAATCTTCAATTCAATTCAGTAAACACTTATTAAATCCTTACTAGGTACCAGATACCTTGCTAGGCACAGGGGATACAAAAGCAATAAAGGAAACACAATGTGCCCCTCAAGGAGGTTACATTCTTGATACAAAATACATGCAAAACAAGGGATTATTCACAATGCAAAAGGACAATTTATTTTTTTTTAAAGTTCACAATAGAGTTCATTTTAAAGAGTGAGGGTCCTGTTAGATTTGTGTGTATTTGCAGGTCATTGCATTGTTGTAAGGAGGAAAGAAGACACAATGTAAATGTACTAGGATCTACTGCCAAATTAAAGATCAGTCAACAATTGAAACTCATTTTTCTTTTTGCAAAAGCTGTATGCCTCATACCCTTTGAAATACCATAATTCGTTTTAACAAGATGGAATCTTGCTCATAAAAAAGTAAATACTTGGGCCATTTCACAAACTGCAATGAGGGAAATAAACAAAACAACAACAACAACAACAAAACCAACACAATGCTTTTAAAGTGTGCGTTCCACATTTTGTGTGGGAGGGTTTAAGTTAGATTTAACATTTCCAAAATACTTACCCATTCACAGACCTCCACAGTCTGTGCTTACTTTCTTTCCAGCTCTTTCCCCTCCTATTGTACTTTATATGTACATATATAGCTTGATGGCACAGTAGATATGTTTTTAGGCTTAGATTCAGGAAGACCTGAGTTCAAATCCAATTTTGTGTACTTACTAGCTATGTGACTCTGGGCAAATTATTTAATTTCTCTAAGCCTCAATTTCCTCATCTTTAAAATGGGGAATAATAATAGCACCACTTTCCAGGGTTGTTGTGAGGATCAAATAAAATAGCTTAGTAAATTTTGAAGTCCTATATAAATGCTAGCATTATCATCATCATCATCATAATCATCATCTTCTTCTTCTTCATTGTTATCATAGTTATTGTTAAAGCTGTATTTATTTACTCTTCTCCATCATGTCCTCTACTGTCCAATGAAACCAGAGACTACTCACCATTTCCTGGACATATCCCACATGCTCTCTTTTTCATTATATTCTTTGTACCTGGAATTCTTTACCAGCTATCTTTGCCTCTCAATGCTCTATCCATCTATTCAACCTTAGTACAGCAATGATCTGCCTATTGTAGGCACTTAATAAATGTTTGATGCATTTTTATGCTATACTCTCTCATCTTGAAGTGGTTTCTCCTTCAATATAAAAGCTCTTTATATTCTGGCTCTAGCCTACCTTTACAGACTTCTTAGATACTTCCTGCAAATTATGGTACAGATAAACTGGCCTGTTTGTCTTCACAGAAGCTTTAGCTCATGTCAAAAATACACCATTTATTCCTTTCTATTTCATAGAATTCCTAGTTACCTTCATAGCTCAACTCAGGTCTGACCTCTTGCTGTAGTTGTTTCTTGCCCTTCTTCCAGTTTATGTTTATATTGCGTATATGGTGTATCTATTTATAAGTATGTATTCATTTTCTTCCTCTGGATAAAATGATAGTGTCTTGAGGGCAGGGAATGTTTCACTTTTGTTTTTGCAGCCCCAGGCTACGATACCTGATATGTAGTAATCATTTAATACTTTTTTTCTTGATTTGATTTCTTTATAATATTTTGTGTCATTTTTTTCATTTTTACTTATAATTTGTAATATGAATTCAATTCAGATCAGAAGGTAATAAATGCTTCTATTATGCACCAGGAATAGTATTAGGTTAGATACTTAAGATACAAGGACAAAAATGAAATATTCCCTGCCTTGAGGGAGCTTAGAATCTCTTAAGGGATACCATAAGCATATAGGTAAACATGTATGTATCTAGGCATGTATATATTTGTATTAATATATAATATGAGAGGAAGTGTGGCACAGTGGATAGAAAGAACTCCTTGGAGTTTAGAACACCTGGGTTAAAGTCTTGCCTCTAACATATACAAGTTGTGAAAATCTGGAAATGTCATTTAACTTCTCACTTCTGACATTGATATTACAAATTGGAGAGTAGTTACAGACCTGCATTGAAATAAAGGGATTTCTTCTCAGGAAATTTCCTAAATAAATTAATTTACAGATCCGGTAAAAAAAAAAAGATTTTAAATATTTTGTATGGAGAGATATATGTTCAAACTAATATAATTCTGTTTAAACATCCAATTTATATCGCCTATATTCCAGATGTTCATGTCACAATACAGGATTGTTGCTCTTACTGTATTATGTGCTTCACAAAGACAGGAGCCATGTTGATCTTTCTATTAAGTATTGTTACTTCTAGAAAAGTCATATAAAAAGTCATATAAAATAAAAAATACAAAAATAATTATAACACAAGACATTATATGATAGATCCCTCGAGGAATATCAAAGTGTCAAGGTGACTCAAAGGGAGAACAAAATTACTTTTGACGTCAGGTGTCATGAGGAATTAGCATTCTAGCTATTTCAATAGAATTTTATAAAATGAATAGAAGTTTAGCTAGGTGGTATTGGTAGGCTGGGAAGGACATTCCAGGAGTGTACAGTATAAGAAAGGTGAAGAGGGAAGGAAACAAGAGAAACATTTGGGAAACAATAAGCAATCCAGATTGCTTGGAATGTAAATATATGAAAGGCAATGATTGAAGAATGGAAAGTTAAATTCACCTCAGATTAAGTATGGGCTTTGAATACCAGGATTAGGAATATTTTGATTGTTTATTTGTGAAAGATTTTTTGTTTATTTGGTTTGTTTTGGATAAGCAATAGGAATAGTTTTTATTTATTTATTTTTTTAAAGAGGCAGGGGCTGAAGATGACATAAGGACAGTGCTTTATGGAATTATTTTTGATTTACATATGTAAGCAAGATTGGGTGAGAAAAACATAAAATGGAGAGGGTGGGAGAGGGGCAATGTAGCACTGTAATAATAGCCCAGATGAGGGATACAGAATGTCTGAACCAGTCTGACAACAGTGACTGTAGAAAGGCAGGTGGGGATTTAAAAAAAAAAGATAAGGTAAAAGCAAAAACATAGTGTCTGATATCTAGTATGTATTTAATAATTGTTTGTTGTCTGGGTAACTAATTAGACAGAAGTTGAGACATATTTCAAAAGGCTGAGATTTAGTGCCTTGGATGGCCAACATCTATATAAAGAAACAGAAGGAAGGATGAGAAAACTTTGATAGTAAAAGCATTATGTTTGTTATTTTTTCACATAGAGAAATATTAAAAAACTATGGATTTTAAAAATAATGGTATGTGAATATAATCAAATATTTTGTACCATAAATCATGACCAATAGGAGGAATGTAGAGAAACAAGGGGAAACTTAAATGAACTGCTACAACATGGAGTAAACAGAATCAAGAGAAAAATATATATGCTGATGACAACAATGTAAATTAAAAAGAATGATAAAAATTAAACTTGATTGATTCATCTCACTAATAAAAAATAGAGACCAAGGAAGCACCTCTTTCATTTAAAGAGTGAGGTGAAGGACTATGGATGTAGAATGTTGAAAATACAAATAAATTCACTAATTTGATTGGTTTTGTATAACTGTTTTATGATGTTTGTTTAAGTGGATTGAGGGAGAGATGCTATTTGGAAAAGACTATGATATAAAAACTAAAATCATCAATAAAATACTTTTTAAAGTTAAATTTTCTCTTTTAAAAGTTTTATTTATTTTTACATTCTTTTTTTAAATTTTGAATTCAAAATTCTTACCCTTCCCTATTCATTGAGAGGATAAGTAATATGATATGAATTATGTGAAGTTGTATAAAACATTTCCATATTAGCCATATTGTAAAAAAAAGCAAGAAACATGAGGTAAAAAAAGTATGCTTCAATCTGTAATAAGAATTCATCAGTTCTCTCTCTTGAGGTGGATAGCATTTTTCATCATGGGTCCTTTGGAATTGAGTAGCTAAGTCTTGCACAAATTCATCATTGTTACAATATCGCTGTTGCTGAGTACAAAGTTCTGGTTCTGCTCACTTCGCTTTGTATCAATTCATGTAAGCCTTCTCAGGTTTTTCTGAAACCATCCTACTCATCATTTCTTATAGAACAAGAGTATTCAGTCATAATCATTCCAAAACTTGTTCAGTCATTCCCCAATTGATGGGTATCCCTTCAATTTCTAACTCTTCGCCACTACAAAAAGAGCTATATAATTTTTTTTTCTACAAATAGGTCCTTTCTTCTTTTCTTTGATCTATTTCTTTGGGATACAGGCCTTGTAGTGTTATTACTGAGTTAAAGGTATGCACATTTTTATAGCCCTTTGGGTGTGGTTCCAAATTGTTCTCCAGGATGGTTGAGACAGTTCACAACTCCACCGATAATGCATGAGGGTACCTATTTATCTACACCACCTTTACACCTCATTTTCCTTTTTGTCATATTAGGCATGATGATGATACCTCACAGTTACTTTACTTCTCACATCTCTAATTAATAGTGATTTAGAGAAATTTTTCATGTGACTATTGATAGCTTTGGTTTCTTCTTCTGAAATCTGCCTGTTCATATCCTTTGATATGATATGTTCAAATCTCCATTTATCAATTAGGGAAAGGCTCTTTTTTATTAATTTAGATCAGTTCCCGATATATGTGAGAAATGAGACCATTATCAGATGAATACTCTAATTTTCCCCTATCTACTGCTTTCCTTCTAATTTTGGCTGTGTTGGTTGTTTGTGCAAAAGATTTTTAATTTTTAATTTCATCTAATCAAAATTACCCATTTTACTTCCTATGGTCTTTTGTTGCACTGCTATTTTCAGAGTTAATTCTGGGGAAAGGTGTGTTCACTCTTCTTCTAGTCTGAACTCTGGTACTTTCCCAAGAAGGGTCCCTGTTCCCTTGCAGCTACAAGAGATAGTGCCTCTCAGGGTCCCTGATCTGTTGTGATTACAAGTAATACTGCTCAGGTTTTGTGTTTCCTTTTTACTTCAAGTGCTCCTCTCTACCCTGGAGCTGTGACCCAGAAGTAGGTATAGGAAATGGAGTTGCCAAACAGTACCCTGTGTGGTGCTAAATGATGTCCCCAGTGTTAGCACCAGTGTCCTCTGTAATCTCTTTCTGATTAGTGGCCATATTGTCCTTACAATCTCTGGCTCCAGAGGTCCTGAAGCTGCTGCTGCTGCTGCTGTTGTAGCTGCAGTCACTACGTCCAAGGCCCACAGCTGGTGTTGCTGCCACATGGAATATGGGCTAACTCCCAACCTGGTGTCACAAAGTTCTCTTTCCAACCTCCTATGTTTCCCTAGGCTGGAAAAATGTCTCACCCAGATATTCTGTTGACTCTGTCACTCCAGAATTCAACTGGAGGAACTATTTTAAAGTTTTTTCATAGAGGAAGGATGTTGAAAGAATTTGACGTCTTTCTTCTTCTTCTTCTTCTTCTTCTTCTTCTTCTTCTTCTTCTTCTTTCTCTTCCTCTTCCTCTTCCTCCTCCTCCTCTTCCTTCCCCTCTTCTTGCTCCATATTGTCTCTACCCCTGGAAATCCTAAAGCTTCTCTTTTAATCTGATTGTATATTTTCATAACTTTTGGAGTATATTTCATATTATGTTAGACTCTTACCTAGCTACATTTCAGAAATTGGAATCTTTCTCCCTCAACCATTTCTGATTTAATTTTTTGGGTTAATTATATGAGCATTTACCAGAACAGTATTTGATACTATGATTTTTAAAATACATATGAAACACTAGGATTTTATTTATTTTAAAAGTAATTTTCTGATATCCAAAGTCCATGATATTAAGTGTTAAACTACTTTTTAGGCACATATCTCTAATTTTTACTCTGCATATGGCTTTTATTTCTTCCTTTTTCATGAAGAATCATGCATACAATAGATGTGCATGAATAGTGTTTCAGAAAAAAAACTTTTTCACTTATTAAATTTTAAAGTATATTTTTAATCAATTGTCACAGGATAATATTAAGGCAGGATTAATGGCAAGTTGGGTTTAATTAGGTCTTAACACTTTTTCACTTGCTTAGGCTAACCTGTAACAGTTTGTACATTTATTTCTCTAAAACTAATTACCTATGAATCACAGTTCTCCCCTCTTCTGTTATTCTACATTTCCTGTAATATAATGGAATCATTTACAAACAAATCCTTCATAGCTATTTTTTTCCCTTTCTTTTTACTTTTGACTTAAACAATGCAAAAGATTCCTAGGCTTGGATAATTTGGGAAAATTTAACTGGGCCTATTCAAATAGCAAAGCCTGGGGGAAATAGAGATTATACTTGAGATTTTAAAACTATAAGCCAGTTTCCATGTGTCAGTAGAAATTCAGATAAAATGTAATCTCACAAGGACAGTAATAGAGTCTATATCTAAAAACTGCCAGAAATTGCACTACAGAGGCTTCAGGGAATGAGGTTATTGTTCCCTATATGTCCAGCATTTAAGCTTTCAGATTTCATTTCAAGAAATAGTGAGGCAATTAGAATAGTATCTTTTTAAACTTTTGAGTATAAAATATCATAATTTTTTTTTCTACCAGCAATACCTCATCAACAAAAGTGTGACATGACTTAATCTGGACACAGTTTACATGAGGGATAAGGGAACTGAATTTTTCTTATAGAGCTTCAAAAAGAAAATTGGGTTCTCTTTTAAAGCTATTTATTCTTAGGTACATTATTTTGCTCATGTTTTTGTAACACATTTCTAGGGCATCTTGGTCCTGATTTTTCTCCTATTCATTCATTATTTAAAAGGGTTTGCCTTTCAGGAGTTGGGAGACTGCAATCAGGAGGCTTGATTTTAAATCCTAACTCAGAAATGTACTGGTAATGTGACTACAGGCAAGTCACTTAATCTTTCAAAGATTTAATCTCCTTATTTGTAAAATGGACAAAATAATATTTGTGCTATCTATCTCCATGATGGTTGTGAGAAAAGTTAGTTGAAAAATTTAAAACACAATATAAATATGACAACAGATCAAGAGCTCTGTGATTGTTCCTAAGTTAATATTAGTTAAGAGACCAAGAATCCATTCATACCTATACTTGGAAAGCCAATTGTATGTCCACTCTTCTGATGGCATCTTGATGACATAGCAGAAGCAGTGACAGCATTGGAGTCAGACCTAAGTGCAAATCCTACCTCAGATTTTTATTAGCTATATGACACTGGGCAAATCATTTAACTGTCTGTGTTAGTTTTCTCATCTCTAAAATGGGAATTATATCCCTATCTCACAGGGTTGTGGCAAAGATATAATATGATAATATTTATAAAGTGTATTAAAATCCTTAAAGCTTTACATGTGGTATAAGTTACTGATTATCATGATGATGATGATGATGATGATGATAATGGTGATGATGATGGTGGTGGCGGTGGTGCTGTTAGTGGTAGAGAGTATGCAATACAACATGAAAATTAATGGAATATAGTCATTGTTCTCAAAGGACTTAGCTACAGGTGGGAACTTATAACCAGTAAGGGGATCATTCCACAGTTGGAACAGCTAGATTTTTGCTAAAATTTTATACTAATACAGGTTGAGCTTGTTGCCTAGGTCAGTTTCTTTAACCACCACCCCCTTAAACTCCATTAAGTTTTCCTTTGCTGGATATGACTATGTTATAAACCTTTAATCTCCCCTACTTTCATAACCAGATGTCCTTTAGCTGTTGGTGATTGTAGTGGTGGTGATGGGGTTTTCTCAAGGGGTTTCAGGGTCTAAAGTCATTATTAATTCTTCTAGGTATATCTTTCTCACTGCTCAGCAAACATTTAATTAGTGAAAATGTCACAAATAGTTGTGAGGTCAAAATGGCATCCTGGAAGAGAAGGGAATGGGAAATGGGCACATAAGGACCTTCCTTTACTTTGGTGTCTACAACTAGTATAAGCATATTTGATTTAGTATTGTAATTTTCTTTTAACTCTGGCCTTCTTGAAAAATGCTTTGATTAGCAATGACTTAAATTTCAATTTTTGTACAAGATATGCTGACAAAATGAAGGAGCTATTTGGGAAGAGGTGAGCCTTGAAGGCTCTTCTAAAATTATACTATGAAGGAGCAGCCAACTTTAACTGTCTTTAGAACAGTCACAGAAGAGCTAGATTTGTAGCAAAGCTCTCTGTGAAGCTTTTATACACACATATGTGTATATGTATATGTGTATGTGTGTGCATGCATGTGTATGTACACACACACACACACACACACCCCTTTTGGAGACTTTCCCCTATAGTGGTACATAACATATGTTCATGATACTACTGAGGGTTGAGTTACCTCATCCAGTTCACATGACTATAGATATGATTGTTGGGGATTTTTCCCAATTATGAATTCCTTTTATCAGATGGTAGAGAAAGATGCCTTTGGCATTATCAGTTGCTAAATTAAAAGTTAGTTCATATATATATATCAGAATAATAGTGACCATTTAGTTCTATTATCACATGTAAAGTTTCTACCTATTGCTGATTTTGAAGAGAAATAGCTACAATTTAGGAACCAATAGTAGGTCACTGCTTTTGCCAAGTGTTTTATTTAAAACTCTTTCTTTGCATTTGTTCTCACTGGAAAACTTATCTCCTCTACTGTGGAAGTAGGACTTCCCCCTCAAGGCAGTAGGACACTTCTGCATTGACAAGATAATTTCCCCAACAGCAAAAAGGAAAGAATTTTAATTCTCAGATGTCCTTTCTTTCTTAGAGCTGCCTGTCAGCCTTTACAGACTTGTGTGGTGTACTAGAAAGGATACTGGCAAGAACCAGAAGATTTGGAATTGTTCCACAATAAAATCATTCAACCTTTTCTGATCCAATTTTGTTGTTAGGGCACTCTACACTTGTGATGGGTTAAACAAATATCAGTAAATGGTGTTTCAAGCAATATCAAACATCCAAGTCAAAAAAGCTAAAACAAATAAAGCACAATGTAATGGTGTAAAAAAAAATCAATGAAGACAAGAAAAGAACTGAAGAATACTTAAGGAGGTATTGAATTTTGGGTCCCAGAGATATTTAAAAATTGTACATCAGGACATGATGATTTTGTGAGGAAATGTATAATTTTAGGACTCCAGTCATTATTAGTTTTGACAACCTGTCTCATTGAATGAATGTCAAGGGCATTGTGCCATTCTTCCCCTTTCACCTTTTTCAGCAGGAGCAGTTTTTCCCCCCTACTAAAAACTTTTTGTCATCCTAGTCCATGGATCACACATCAAGGGAATTCAAAGGAGTGAATCTTCAAAATTATGCACAATCAAAATAGATTAGATTCTTGGTGGGCATTTTAGAATACAATTCTACCAAAGTCATCCTTCAATGCCTCATTATGTCATATCTATTAATTAACAAGCAGTTTTTAAGTCCTACTATGTGCTGGGCACAGGGATACAAAGACAAAACTGAAACAGACCTTTCCTTAGTAGACCATAGATTGTATCAGGATTCTACCCTGAGTTCTCAAAGGCCCTTCTAATGGTCTACCAGCTATAGCTGGTCCAATGCTGGAAGACTTTGATTATTGGTCTAGTAATGAGCTGTGTATTTATCATTCAAGAACTAAACTAAGCTAAGTTCAGAAAGTCTCATTTCCAGGTTAGCCATGAAGTAATAAATTAATAATAAGCAATAGTAATTATTAGCTAAATTGTTATTAAATTGCTAAATAAATGAACATACAACCCTTTTTTTAAAAAAATTATTTTTAGTTTTCAACATTCATTTCCATAAGATTTGGAGTTTTAAATTTTCTCGCCTTCCTTCTCCTCCCCTCTCCCCAAGCTGGCATGCAATCTGATACAGCCTCTACTTATACATTCATATTAAACATATATTCACTTTAGTCATGATGTAAAGAAGAATTAGAATGAGATGAACCACGAGAAAGAAGAAACAAAACAAAACAACAAAAGAAAAGGAGAGCAAATAGTGTGTTCCATCTACATTCAGACTCCAAATTTCTTTCTCTGGATATGGATAGCATTTTCCATCATGAGTCTTTTGGAGTTGTCGTAGGTCCTTGTGTTGCTGAGAAGAGCTAA
Organism: Vombatus ursinus; assembly: GCF_900497805.2. Taxonomy (NCBI): domain Eukaryota; kingdom Metazoa; phylum Chordata; class Mammalia; order Diprotodontia; family Vombatidae; genus Vombatus; species Vombatus ursinus. Next base: position 26,052,262 of record NW_020954619.1, read on the forward strand.
GTCTATCAAAGTCAGTCATTGCACAATGTGGTTGTTACTGTTTACAATGTTCTTCTGGTTCTGCTCATTTCACTCAGTATCAGTTCATTCAAGTCTTTCCAGGTTATTCTGAAGTATGCTTGCTCATCATTTCATATAGCACAATAGTATTCCATTACATTCATATACCACAACATATTCAGCCGTTCCCCAGTTGGATGGACATTCCATCAATTTCTAATTCTTTGCCACCACAAAAAGAACTGCTATAAATATTTTTGTACATGTGGGTCCTTTTCCCGTTTTATGATCTCTGGGATATAGCCCTAGAAGTGGTATGGCTAGGTCAAAGGGTATGCATGGTTTTATAGCCCTTTGGGTATAGTTCCAAACTGATCTCCAGAATGCCTGGCTCAGTTCACAACTCCACCAACAATGCTTTAGTGTTCACTTTTCCCACATCTTCTCCAACATTTATAATTTTCCTGTTTTGTCATGTTAGCCATGAATATCACAACTCTTAAAGTGGATCTACCAAGCCAAAGGTCTACCCATATTGATGAAAGCAGAATTATCTTTGGAATATTGACTTATTTAGACCACAACAAATATTTGCACACTACTTTTTAATGGACATCCAAAGCTCAGATAAAAAACACTTCCTGATTTCTTGGAAGTCACAATGTAATAGAGGGAATATAACTAAAATAGGTTGTTAAAATATACAGCACTACATAAGTACAGTAAAGAATTAGGAAAGAAGATGCTATAAGAAATCAGAGTGCAGGTAGTGGTTTTTCTGGAAAGCAAAAACCAACATTGGTTTAGCTGAATGAATTGACCCAAAAAGACTTAAGCTGGATGATAATATTTTAAATTGGCAGCCTTGTCACATAATATAGGATTCATTGCGAGAAACTTTTCATCCTATAACCCTTGCTAGCTGTACAGGACAAAATTCAAATCTGAGGAAACAACCTTTGAATTACTGTAGGGGAGGTGAATGTAGATCCAGCAATGGTTACTAAGGAAAACTACTTAGCCAAGTAGCTTGCATTTCTACGTTATTTGAATACTGTCCTTTCAACAACAATCTTGAAGATCAACCCAAGAGTCTTATTTTGAATTTGCTTATTTTCATAATGAAGACTGCAATTTTTTTCCCCCATGCTCTATAAAATAATCTGATTAACAAAGAGGAGCTTTAACAAACAGGATAATTAAATCACTGTTAATGTAGCTGTTTGCGGCTACGATGATAATATTTTACTTCTGTATTTTATATGTTCAACAATTTATTGATATTCTTCTTATACTGTGGTGCCCAGAACTGAACACATTAACTTAGATGTGTTCTGAGTTACTTTTGTAGAAAAAATCAAAAGCATCATCATCATGACTAGGAAGCCAAATTATTGATGAATTTTTACAAAATTTCCTAGGTTGTTTCTCAATTTTCAGACATAAAGATTTTGTCAGCATCCTAACCAATCAAGGTAACTCATGGCATATTAAAAGGAAAATCTCAATAGTAGTGTTTGCTTTCTTTTGTTTTGTTTTACCCTTTTTATTCCCCTTGGTAAATCTTGGTATTTGATTCTGAGTGTGGGGCGGGGCAGGCATCTACACTCTTGTTTCTCAAAGATATTTTGGCCTAACAAACTTAACTATTTAAAGAACTAATTTTGAAGCTATTCTGACTCTGTGATGCTGAATAGGAAGATGAAGTTTGCACAGATTTGTCCCTGAAGTAATCTCTTGTAGCATCCTTAGCACAGCTTGATGATGATGCTTTTTTGAGCTTCTATGTGATGCACTCATTACCTTCTGTCTCCTATGAAAATGTACAAAACTATGATTTTCCCATAAAAAGAAGACATTCCAGTAATTTCTTAAACATGCCAATTTCACTTCACCTTCATCTCTCCCCCACCCCAATCCCCCTTTGGACTGTGCCTTTGGTTCAACTGATTCTGATAGGCCATCTTTTTACCATAATCTGCCATGAACAAAGCCTCCATACTGTTTCCCAACTATCTCCTAAGCTGCCTTTACTCCACACATCTTTGTCGTTAAAAATTATGTTTATCCTGATCTTCATCTTTTCTCAATTCACTTAAATGGTAAACTCCATCTACAAGTCTCTTAGCTTTCTCCTCCTGGTTGTCTTCTGCTGCTTCTACTGCTGCTTCTTTTTCTTCTCCTCCTCCTCTTCCTTCTTCTCCTTCTCCTTCTCCTTCTCTTCCTCCTTCCCCTCCTAAGCTTTCTTCTCCTCCTCCTTATCTTCTTCCTACTTCCCCTTTCTCTTCTTCTTTTTCCCTTCTCTTCCTCCTTTCCCTTTTCTTTTTCTTTCCTCTTTCATTTCCCCCCTTCCCCTTCTCCTTTTTTCTCTCCCCCTTCCTTAACCTGTCAAAACTTCCAGTAGTTTTCTAAATGAAAAAAAAATCCCAGATCTGGACCAAAAGTGGGGGAATGAGGAGGAGAGATAAATGGGAAAATCTTCTGTTGTGGCCCATTAAGACCACATAACCTGTTAGCTGCACATATTCACTTTGTAGGTGTTTATTAGATCCTCAGTTATTAGAACACTTAGGAGGATGTCTAACCCAAGCATGTGAAGTCTTCCCCAAGCATGTGAAGTCTTCCCCCAGTGGAATGGGCAGATGAAAACAAGTTGTTCCAATAACTATGAAGGTGGCAGAAGGAGGTGCTTTGGAGTGCTTAAAGCTTGGTCAGACATCAAAGAGGCCAAGGTCATCCACTGCATTGCCAGTCATCTAGACTTTTGTCTTGCCACTAGACTTTGATTACTCTGGAAAAGAGAGTAAGGCTGTTACTTTGTACAACTCTGCCTCTCTTAAATCTAATTCAGGCACATGATGTCATTGTTACTTTTCTAAATGAAGGATGAAAAACAACAACTCTATTTGATGAAACAGTACTGCATTTATTTGTTTCCAGGATCGTTTTCCACATAGATAATGACATCAGCCAGGTCAATGAAAATCTCCTACGTATAATAATGATAGGCTATATTTTAATAAGGCTTTTAGATTTGTAAAATATTTTCTTCAAAAAGCCCCAAAAGGTATGCTGCATAGCTATAATCATTCACTTTGAACAAAGAGATACTCAGATAACATTGATGATTTGTCTATTGTCATAAGTACCAGTACTCAGGATTTCCTGATTCATCATCTTTCTATTAGACAAGTAAGTAGTTATCAAAGAAATAGATGATGTTTTAATCCCCCATCTCATAGGATTGTCTTAGAAGGTGAAGGGGTAAGCCTGAAGAAAATTTTGTACTCTGATATTAATCTTTTATGATGATGATTATAAGATTACTGGATTGAATATTTCATGTTGGAAGGGATCTTAGAATTGTCTATTCAGTTCCCCTCATTTTAAGATAAGAAAACTAAGGCTATAAAACATTAAGTGACTTGTCCAAGTTCAGAAAGGTGACCTAACAGAGAATGTTTTAGAATTCTGATTCTGTAAATACAAAATCTATCACCCTTCATAGTAGACCATAATGTGGTCTTACGTACATTTTACTTATTATGATTTCTTATTGTATAATTATGTGTATAGAATTATACTTTGTCTTCAATTTATAATTGCTTACATTATAATGACCCTGAAGAACAACAGCTTTTTATTTTACTTTATTTTTTTAATTTTGGGGACCTCACACTGAATGGTATAGGTTACTGTAATCTCTGCTAATTGTAGCTATTTAGCCAGTGACCTCCACAGCTTTGTTGATATATATAGGGGTGGGGAACCTGTGACCTCAAGGCCACATGTGGCCCTCAAGGTCCTTGGATGCAGTCTTTTGACTGAGTCCAAGTTTTACAGACCATATCCTTTTATTAAGGAGATTTGTTCTGTGAAGTATAGATTCAGTCAAAGGGCTGCACTTGAGGACCTAGGGGACCACATATGACCTTGAGGTCACAGGTTCCCCACCTCTGCCCTAGCCCATACATCTCCTGAACCAATGATTCTAGGGCTTTGCTTTTTCCTTTCTCCCACTGCAGGCTTGAGCTCAGGAGAGCCCTCAATTCTACTTTCAGCTCATGTGAGCTATCTTAATTTTCTAATCATATTTGTTTTACTAAATATATAATTAATTATCCTTTTGCTTTGTCTCTTGTTTTTCCATTGTTATCTCATTTCAATCTCATCTTATTCACACTGTTACTCAGCATTGACTCAAACCTTTTTTTTCCATTTTGGGCCAATTTTATCTACAAATAATAGGAATCAGTAGAAGACTAGGAGGATCAAATATAACATATATTGTGAGCATTTAAGTTGGGCTTTATAAAATAAAAATATTTTAGTTTTACTTTCAAGTGACAAATACAGGTATTTATAGAAATAAGACCAAAACAGTAATATCTGATATTTATAAATGCTGACATTTATAAAGAACTTTACATATATTCTGATTTGAGTTTTGCAATCACCTTATAAGTTAAATATAAGACAATGAATAAAGAGAGATTGAAGGCATAGGACCAGGATTCAGACATTGCCTTTGTGCTACTTATTTACCTTAGATTGGAAACTCCTTTAAGGCGGGGGCTGACTTTTGTTTTTTTTTTTTGTTTGTTTGTTTTTGTTGTTGTTTTTTGGTGAGGCAATTGGGGCTAAGTGACTTGCCCAGGGTCACACAGTTAGTAAGTGTCAAGTGTCTGAGGCTGGATTTGAACTTAGGTCCTCCTGACTCCAAGGCTGGAGCTCTATCCACTGTGCCACCTAACTGCCCCTAGGGACTGACTTTTGCCTCTTTTGTATCCCTAGCACTTAGCACAGTGCCTGGAATATAGACTTTAACTGTTTACATATTGATTAATTGATTTCTGCAGAAACTTGAATGAGTTATGTAGCAGTACTAAGCTTTGGTTTTGTCACCTGTAAATTGAGGGATTTGGAATGAAACTTTGAAAGTCTTCCAACTCTAAATCACATAATGATATAACTTATCCATGCTTACATATATCTTCCTATGTCATCTACAATGTCATAATTATTAACTCCAGAGTAAAGAAAATGAGGCAGGGGGAAAGAATTGCAAATGAATGTACATTTAACATGAATTAGAAGCATTATTTGTGATTCTTAAATATACATGCATATATGCACATATATTTATAAGTAACTATATCAAGTCATAGAAAATCATCCAGTTTGATTCCACAACTCCTTCTGAACTACACTTTTGTATATTTACCAAGATTTATGTCTATGCTTATTGACTTCATTGCCTAGTTATAATCAGTGTATATGTTTTCATTTTGGTACTGGTTTCTTCAGTTTGTATTTTTCATAATTGTCACTTAAAAGGAGAAAGAAATGACAATATGGAGTTGATCATTGAGGTGCTAATCAATTGTAAACAACTCTAAGGAAGTGTTTATATAGTAATTAAGCAACTACTGAAAATTTAAAATTTCCCCATGATGTATGTGTGTATACATATACATAATATATGTTCATAGATAATTTATATCAAGTCACAAAGTTTATATATTTAGATGTGATTGTTATTTGTGTATGTTCTGTATAACATGGAGATTATTATTGGGATTCTAGTTGATTACTGATCAATCTAAAGATTTGTTTACATAACATTCAAATTTTATCAATCAAAAGGATATATTTCTTATTTTGAGATTGTACCACATAACACTACAATTGTTTATTATTTATTTTTCACATGCATATGCTTTTTCTTCCAAACTAGATTATAAAATCCATGTAAGTTCTATGACTTCCTTTTATAATTCTTTTTTTTTAGTTTTAGCACCCAAAACAATGCTAACCACGTCAGCAACTAGGTGTTAATATGCATTTGTATATAAAAGACATATTCATATCATACACCAAGACTGTAGTACTTGTGCTTATACATGTGAACACATACAACATATACATACTCACTAATTCATATATATGTATACATATTTATATCATATTTACATATGGATTTATGTACATCTAGAGAGATATCTATCTTTTTATCTATCATCTATCATCTCTATTTATCTATCTCTATGATGTTAGTGTCTATGTGTACATAGACAATGTCATTTAGAGGAATGCTAATATATAGGCAAGGAAGTATTGAAGCAAGTTAAACTTACCTGGAGTTTATAATATATTTGGGTAGAAAAAGAATACACATGCAAAACAGAAATCAAGTGAAAACAACTTCTTAAGATGTGAAAATTTGGGCTATAGTTAGTCCTGTAGGATACAGAAGTAGGAATAAATGCCAAGAAAATAGATTTTTATCTTGGATATTATTTCCACTCCTGCCCTGCCCCAATTCTGATCTCTTATTCTATTTATATTCACTGAAATGGAAGAATGTGAATTTATCCTTTTTTCCCTTCATTTTCATTGAACATTTTTAAGAAAGTCAGGAGCATGTGAAACTCTAAGGCAACTCAGTATGTGTGTATACCATATAATATACCTAATACCTATATATGTATGGCATAGCTCTCAGTCTAAAATTATTGAATAATTTTATGAATTTTCAGTCACATTATATTATCATTGCATAGGTCAAATATATTTCCTAATAATAATAATAACTTTGTTGTAGTTCTTTCATGTTATTAAAGGACTTTCCTCACAAAAACAAGATAGGCAGTGTATCATTATCTCTATTTTATATATTGGGTAACTGAAGCTCTGAGAAGTTACATACCTTCCTAATGATCATACCACTACTAGGAACCTCAGGCAGAATAGAAAGCCACATCATCTAACTTTAAATCTAACATTTAATCCACCATGCCATGTTTCTTTGTGTTTGTGGAGAATCTTCCTTTTTTCCCTGAGAGAACAATATGCAGAGGCAGTAAAACTTTGTAGCTGTGTGATAAAAAGTAGTTATCAAGCCTCATTACATTTGGTGGATTCACTTAAAAGTTAGAATCAGTGGATTTTTATAAATATGTAGACTCAAAGATGATTATTTAAAACAAAATTCACCCTAGTCTAAAGAAATCAGCAGATTTTAAAAAGAAATAGGAAAGAAGACAGTAATTCTGCAAGTGGGTACAACATATTTTCTGTCAAATTTAATATTATATTAATATTATGGGACTGAGTATATCCTGGAAGTGTTTTAAAGTTAAAAATATGCATAGTAATGTTGTATCCAATGGAAATTGACTTTTGAATCATATAAAAAATTGAATGTGACTTGATCTATCTACCTACTTATCTAACACCAATGAGGGCTGTGTGTCTACATATACATACACACATACATATGTGCATTATGTACACACATATAATTTGAGAATATATATTATCAGAGGTAGTATGATGGAGTAAATAAAGGGACCTTGGAGTTGAGAAATAGTAAGTTCAAGGAGTAACTTTGACAGGTTTTTTTTTGTGCCAGTGAGCAATCATTTCACCTCTTAGTGCCCCCAGGCAACTGTCTAATACTGTAAGTTATAGGAGATTTTTGTTCTGCATTAAGGGAAGGAAAACCATATTGATATAATTGAAGCTCTTAACCAAAACCAAAACAACAACAACAAAAAGCAAATAGCCACAAAACATAAATGAATAGCAAATTATTAGCATTAAGAGGACAGCTTTTTTCCCCCATGAATTGTAGTCAGTCAGTCATTAAACATTTAAGTGCCTACTATATGCCACACATTGTGCTATTTTAATTCTAGTTAAAATTCCTAACCCCAGTTTCAGAATGCAAATTAAAAACAACAACAACAACAAGAAAATGCTGTTCCTCAAATTAGAGGTGATATGGCATAGAGAGGCGTGGTTATAAAACTTTTACCCATGTGTTCTTCTAGAATCTAGATTAATCTGTCTGATCTCCATGATTGATCTTGTTGATCAAAGGTTCATTAACTGCTACTGTTTCTTACTAATGCCATACCTCTCCTTGAAATTATATTCTCAGAAGGCACAAACTGAATCATTTGCATGGTATATGGCACCCTAGCTTTTCAAAATATTCTCTCTCTAAGGCCCAGGTTTAAGACCCAATCCTAGGCTAGAGAGCTCATCCCCTCCTAAATGCCTATAGCTTTTGTTGTCAACATTCTTCATTTATCAATTAAGTAAACTTTAATAGCTGAGTCTAAACTGACATTTCTACAAAACTAGAAATTCACAGAAGCATTCACTCTGTTTTAGAGGGAGCCTCAGAGTACATCTGGAACAACATATTCCTAAAGAAAAAATCACTCTTCAACACCTGCAATTGAACACCTGCAATAATAATATATTTGGGACTGCCTCACATCCATTACTGAACAGTTACAGTTCATACGATCTCTTCTACTGAGTTGCAATCTGCATCTCTGAAATTTCTGCCTAATGATTATAATTCTGCCTTGTGAAGTAAAGCAAACCAAATCTTATCCCTCTTCCATCTAGTTCTGTAATTAGTCAAAAACAACTTTCACAAAATCTTTGATTCTTCCCACCTACAATTTGTTTTTTCGTCTAATCATCTTATATTGGGGTTCTCAATCATTTCACCATTCCGATATTTTTTTTTCTGGAAACATTATACTTTGTTTTTTCCTTTCCTTAAATGAATTTTCTAGAACTGAATAGAATGTTTTGGGTTTAGTTCAACAAGGATAGTATTCATTCTGAACCTTAATATTACATTAACAAGTTGCTTTGTGTACATTCAAGGCGTTGGATTAGGTATTTGTCATCCAATGAGCAGCTTAAGTGTAGGGAGATTTACCACCAGAGGTCCAGCTAACAAATACTGATAACGATTATTATTTTTCTGCCACAGTAACTCACAAAACATATCTGCTGAAGTGTAGAGGCCTACAAACCATGTCACTTAAATAGTGAGGATGAAATTATGGATCTGAGAAATGTTGAATTGTTTTATTTCCCTTTTATGACAGTTTCTTACGTTCCTGGTTAAACTGTGAACTCCCTCAGGAAACAAACAACATATTATATGTCTATACCCTTTGTTTTGCATGGTAGATTGTTTTATTTATGAGTGCTCAGTAAATTTGTTTTTGATTGTCCACTGAGAAGTTTACTTATTGAATATAAACCAAGTCTAATGTTGCAAATTTATATTGTAGAACTGTGGAAAATGATGCAAATTTCTGAATATAGTCTAAAATTCAATGAAACAGGGACTTACTGAAGGCCAACTGTCTATCACTCAGAATTGTTAAAGATAAGAAAACCATTGAAGACCTGATATCTGCTATTGAGACCTATGTTATATCATGGATACAAAAGGAAATACACCAATTGTTTAATGATAAAACATACCCTCTATGTTGAAATGCCTCCAAATTTTGATGTAATAGTATTCCATGGGTAGCAATGAGCAATTATGTAGGAGTGGCACAATTCCAGACCTACATTCTACCGGTTACCTTCTTTCAAAACAGCGTTTCCCTATTTATCCATTAAAAGTATTGCTTTTACAAGTGAAGAAATTGTCATGGTTCTATGGAGAGAATCATGAACTGGAATCAAGGAACACTAAGTTCCAGTCCACAAACAATAGGGAAAATAGTGTAAACATAGTAGTGCAAGAAGGGATATTGGATTATTAACTATAAAGGAACTTGTGAAGAGAAAAATACTATCTGTACCCAGAGAAAGAATTGATAAATAGAAGTATATATAGAATAAATTTACAAATATATAAGATATAAATATGTGCATACATATATACACATACCTATTTGTGTCTAATGGTAGCCATCTATCTCTAGGGTAGTGGAGGGAAGAAATAAAAAAAAGAAATTTACATGATAATTTTGATGTATATTTGAAACAAGTTGTGCATAGTAGATTTGCAGTTTCATGCACAATCATCTTTTTTATTGTGCTTGTTATGGAAATGCTTGTTTTATTCCATAAATTAAAAAAAAGAATGAATATTAAATGTCATAAATGCTAAATGCTCATTTTTCTGTTTGTTTGTTTGTTTTTGCTTTTTGATGAGGCAATCGGAGTTAGGTGACTTGCCCAGGGCCACACAGCTAGTAAGTGTCAAGTGTCTGAGGCCGAATTTGAACTCAGGTCCTCCTGACTCCAAGGCCGGAGCTCTATCCACTGTGCCACTTAGCTGCCCCAAAGAGTTGTTCTTTTTTTTTTTTTTTTTTGGTGAGGCAACCAGGATTAAGTGACTTGCCCATCAGCTAGAAAGTATCTATGTCTGAGGCCAGATTTGAACTCAGGTCCTCCTGATTCCAAGGCCAGAGTTTATCCACTGCACCATCTCACTGCCCCATCTCACTGCCCCTAAATCCCTATTTTATAGAAGAAATTAAGTCACATGATGGGTCAGTGACTTTTCCAGGGACACCTAACTAATTTCTGGCAGTGCAAGGATTAGGATTCAGGTCTTCTGATTCCCAGTCATATGTTCTTTCTGATATGTCCCAAATCAAACAAATAGTGTTTGACCAAGCCTATTTTTCTCAAGTCTATGTTTATCTGAATACAGAAACAACATGCTATTGGTTAAAGGGAAAAAAAGTCATCCTTGTATATACTGGGAATCAATATCACACCAACTTTGGTGTAGAATTTGAGTTAAAATTTGAAAAGTATCATTTAACCTGATAAATACTCTCCTACAATATGATTTTGGGATAGAAAACACAATTTATATTTTAAGATGAAGCAAAGTACTTTTGAAAACAAATATTACACTGTAGCATCTGCAAAATATTTCTTTCAATTTGTTTCTGGCTTCTATTTGAATAGATCATTTTATGGAGGTAGATATTTAGAATCATATTCTAACAGCCGAAGGAATAAAAATCAAAAAAAGGTTAGCTGTGTGTTCTGGTATTTCAGTGGGCATTCTAAATTGTAACATCATAAAATTCAAGCAATATTATCCCTTGGACATTCTACATGTATGGAAGATAATTATGCCTTTCCAAGCTATTAATAAAATGATTTTGCAATACCACATCATTTGTAAATAGCTATTATTCATGCTGAAATATTTTTCTTTTGCTCAAAGAAAAACTATTCATCATTCTCTTAAAAAAATCATTAGCAAAACTTTTGTGTCCTTTAAATCTAATTGTTCACATTTCATTCCATCTTATATCTGTATTTTTCTCCCTGCTTCACTTGTAACTAAATCATTTTTTAATCCTTTAAAAATACCCCCCGACACACACACATTTGTATGGAAATGCTGTTTAAAGAAATTTCAAAATATTTGTTTCCAGGCTTTTGAAAAAATATTTTGATGAATGAATTATCACTCATGAGTAATTCTTGTGATTTTCATTAGCAGTTGTTAAAAGACATTTATTGGGGCAGCTAGGTGGTGCAGTGGATAGCACACCAGCCCTGAAGTCAGGAGGACCTGAGTTCAAATCCAGCCTCAGGCCAAACACTTAACATTTACTAACTGTGTGACCCTGGGCAAGTCACTTAACTCCAATTGCCTTAAAAAAAAGAGAGAGAAAAGACATTTATTGAAGTCCCTATTTCTAGGCACTATTCTAGGACCCCAGCATATAAGTATTATAAATACACATCCAGTCTCTACCATGATGAATTTCTCAGTCTAGACTTGTGAAAATGACACATATATCAAAATAAGAATCAGGTAGCAAGTGATAGTGTCCATTGTGTGGTATAGAGAATCAATGGTACAGAAGTTTAGAGGAGAATACATTGTTAGGGCTTTGTTTGAAGATTGTATAGATGAGAGTTGGTGTAGATTTGAATTTGGAGGTATAGGTATCAAATAACTGCTGAGTAGGCTGTAGGATATTCCAAGAAGGCATAATGGTGTGAGCAAAGTGGTTACCCCAAAGGCAAATGTGATAAAATGAAGTTTAGGTTATGGGAGAAAAGAAAATGATGAATGGGTTGTAAGAATTTCAAACTTAGGATTAAGTATCCTTTAGAATTAAGGATCTTATATACAAAATATCCTATGAAGAACAAAAATATATAGTACCAATTTAGAAGGACAGAAGCATCACCCAGGATTGATGGAAAACAACAATTACAACAGAAAAAAGAAACAGCAACAACAAAACAACCCTGAAAAGTTTTACTTCAAAGAAATGCTCGAACTTTTCCATTAAAGCAAGGAAAGGAAGAGCTCAATATACAGAAATGAATCTCTATAAATCTTCTGTTATTTCTTTCTTGTACTTTTGGTCTGCAATCTCATTGGTATGTTTTATTATTTCACATTTGCAAACCAGTTCCCCTCCATGTCTTCTCATCCTATGTAAACTTTACTTATATTTTCCTACAAATCTCTAAAGAGTATGCCTTCACCTTGAATTCAGGAGTCCTGAGATGCATTAGGTGACTAAAGCCAATTGGGTAGTGCCCTAAGTCTACTACCAATGTGGTGTGTCTTCTAGAGAAAGAGTTCACTAAGCATCCAGGAAACCTAAGGAAGCATGAATGGGTCAAGGTCAGAAAAAAAAAATATGGAGAAAACAAAAATGAACACGGCCACTTTCTTCCAATAGTATGTCTGCTTATTGTTCTTGAGATTGTCCATTGAGAGTGCTTATAAATGATATGCTCCATCTCCCAGCCACATGTCCCTGCCTGCAAACACAGACTTCTCTGCAAAAAATGGAAAATACTACTTAGAATTGATTATATGCTAACATACTTTGATAGAAGGGGTTTTATTCATCAAATAATTCCCTACAACAGTGAAATAATAGGTCTAATCCACGTTCTTATTGCTAGAGTTAAGGAAATTTATTCCAATAAGTTGCGAGTTGTGAAAAGTCTCATGAATGATAAATTTTGGCATCATAGATTTAGCTTGAAAAACAACCATAGGGAGCATCTAATTGAAGCCCTCATTTTAAAGATCAGTAAACTGAGTCACTGAGAAGTAAAGTGAATTGCTAGTGGTCTCAAAGGTAGTAACAGAGGAAAACTTTTAATTGTGGTCTTCTGATTACATGTTCAGCATTGTTTATACTACAGCACACTGCCTGAGATCTAGTAGTAGTTCTTCTACTTAATTCAAATATGTTTTCAACTGCAGTTTGCTAGTAATTATTTTCCTCCTCCATGTAGACAATATAATGTTGATAGATGGGAGGGAGAAGGATATAGACACATTCATTTCAATTCAACAAGCATTTATTAAGCTCCTAATATGTGTCAGGTATAATGCTGGGTACTAAGGAAACAAATAAAAAAATGAAACAATCCATATCCTAAAGCATCTTATATTTTGGACTTTTTTATAAGGCCACTAAAATTTTTACTCATGTAAAGCACTGTGACCACTTTGCATTGACAATAAGGGAATACATGGACTTTGAAAAATGCAACATGATTAAAATCTTGAAGCTTGCTTTAATATTTTGATTAAACCAACACCTCCCAATTTACTAGTCTCTCTATTCTGTGTGATTATTTACATAATTGTAGGAGTATTCACCAGAAATACTAGATGGATAATGAATATTTATTTTTAAATATAAGTGTTTGCCTTGACAGGACCATGGTATTAAATGCTACCAGCTGTCTAAATCATTCTTAAACAACCTTCCTTCTTTATATATTTTATATATTTTCCAATGAAAAATACTATGTATGCCCAGCAGAGCTGATAGTTCCCTTCATCTTATCCCAAACACTGACACAACCACTCCTCATCCTATATGAACATATGTCCAAATAAAGATATGGGAAAATGATGTGGAATATCCACATATACCCCTCTCAGGGCTTGTGATCTTAATTTTTTCTGCCCACTATAACCCCTTGTATATCTAAGAGATCCTAACCATATCCTAACAAGGAAGAGCACTGAAACCAGGTCATTGAATCAGAAGAACTGGGTTTAATTCTTTATTCTAAGTATTAGCTCTGTGACCTTGGGGAAATCAGTTATATGCTGGAGTGACACTTCTTTCTCAGTAAAATTAGAGTTCAAATGTGCTTTGTCATCTTTAGGGCACTTATATTAGATAAATAAAAAGACATTGATTATTACATCAAGGACTAGCAAACTTGAAAACGGGCTGGTCTGCATGGTTTTGTAGATTTCTCCAAAAGAACTTAGGTAAAAGATTCAGGCAGGAGTAATAGGGTGGGTTCCAGGCTTGGGAATTGGCATAGAGCACATAGAAGAAGGTGTAGAGTATGAGAATTAAAGGTGGGACTAAGAGAAGTTCTAAAAGGCTTGGTTGGGCAGACTGGGTTAGATAGTGAATCTAGTGGATTTTATCAAAGCCAGGAGAGGGCTCCTTGCTGGGGTAAATTGGAAGGTATTGAGTGACTGTAGGTTGCAGTGTAGAAATGTGACATAGATAAACCAGTGAGAAAATTGTAGTTGAATCTGAAAAGCAACTACTAGGACAGAAGTGGAATGGCTTTGTGATGATGAACTCTAAGAGTTTACTTGCTTGTGGCTGGATGGAGATAGAGACCAACAGAAAGAAAGAGAATGAAAATCAGTGAAATCAACATTGATACTGAAGGCATTGAAGAAAATGATGAAAGTGTTTTCAAGGAAAACACAAGGAAAAGTGTTTTCAAGTTGTGACATTATTTAAGAAAATAATAATGAGTATTTTTTATGGTCAAACACAATGACTGATTTAGAGCAGTGATACAAATCAAATTCAAATTACAGAAAGAGGGCAGTGATTGTTTGAAAGTATTTCTAGAGAAGATGGAGTAGGTTGCTTTCTTCATTTTTATAATTTGATGGAGGTATGCTATTGTATATGTGTATTCTAATGTTTCTGACAACCCACCATGTCTTGTCTACCCTATGTGACTCTCCATAGCCTCTTTAATATCTTCCTAAGATATATGTCTAGCATCCTGAGTGCTTTTTCACATTCTTTTATCATTGTCTCAATACTAATGGAGCAGGCAGGTTAGCTATTGATTAACCTCTCTTTTTTGCCCCTGTCATACATTTTCCTCTGATGATACTCTTTAGACCCTATCTCCTGAAATATTCTGTGTACAAAGCACTGGAAGCTGCTCCATCATACTTTGGTTGATTCTTGAGCAAGAGGAAGTAAGTGATTGCGTTAGAGGCACCATTGGCATCTTTGAATGACCTTAAGCTTCTCTCTGAAACTGATTCTCACCTATATTCTACCTTCAATATGCATGACTTTGAGTCATAAAAAAAAACCTATCCCTTACTCTCCAATAATAAAAGTTGCAGAAAAAGAAGTGGGGTGAGAGGGAGAGATGGAATGCCTTAGAACTCTGAAAATATTAATTGATTTATCCTCTCTAAGTGCACTCACTTGGTTCATATTTGGACAAGTGATTTAGGGGACAAAAACTCCCCATTCCAATACAAATCTTAAGAGCCATGCAGTACCTCCACAGCGTGTCAGCTACCTAATGAAATCTGGTAGAGAATAAACTTCAATGAAGGGTGGCAGGAGACCTTACTTCCACTCCATTAGAATGACTTGACAGGCATGGATGAACTGTAGAAAAAATAAATAAAATTTTGCCTTAGTTCCTGGAAGACAAATCATAGCAGCTTCCCAAGATAACATAACAAATAGTATTTGCTCTTGAGAGCACTTGTGGTGGAAAATAAGGTCAGGAGGGGAAGAGAATCCAAATAACCTTCACAGGCTGAAAGTTCCATCAATGATAAAATTGTCAAGTGGGATGTTATCAAGATGAATATAATTACTAAATATGTTGAGAGAAGGAGGTGTCTTTAGTAATAGTTGTCCATCTATGTGCGACATCAGGATGACTTTGAAATAGCAGCCTACGGTAAAGGTTATCAGAAAAGAAAATTAAACTAAGGCTTAGAGCTGAAATTCTGACTCTCCACCTATTCATTTCTGCTGACAACTGTCTTTCTGGCTTAATTTCTGCTTAGCAGTACATCACTGATACCAGGTTGTTGCTGATTTGCAGTTTCAGGTTTATAACAGTACTTTGCTGCCTTTCCTTCTTTGACTCCTGTTTATAGGGTGAAGTATGCAACATTTTGAATACTGAAATGGATTAATTGAATAGTTATTCAGGCAGAATTTTAAAGGTTCTCTGGTGTTTAACATTTTTATCAGTGACTCATTAAAAGCAGAACCAACATGCTCATCAACTTTGCAGATGACACAAGCCTGGGAGGGATAACTAACTCTGGATGCTGACAGAATCAGGATGCAGGATCTTGACAGGAGAGAATACTGAGCTGAAACTCAAAAGCTGACTGACGTTCAATAGGGATAAATATCAAGAGGCATAGTTTCCAAGAATAAGAAGCTAATACCCTAGTTGTACCGCTCAGAAACATCTAAAGTATTATTTTTACTTCTAGGTTCCAAAGTTTAACAAGGGGATTGATAAATTGGAATGTGGCCAAAGGAATGTAAACAGGATGATTAAGGGGCTTGAGTCAATGTCATAACACAATGGGGTTAAGAAAAGTGGGATATTTAGCCTGGTATAGGGAAGACCCTGGAGAGATGTGATAGCTATTTTCAAGTATTTGAAGGACTTCACTGTGTAATAGAAATGAGATTTGTGCTTTTTGGCCTCGGAGAACAAACCCAAGAACAATGGTTGAAAGTTAGAAAGAAGAAAAATTAGACTAGGCATCAAGAAAAACTTCCTGGGAATTAGAGATATCCAAAAGTAACTTGGATGCCTCAGGAGCTAGTGAGGTCTTCCTCATTGTAAGAAATACAATGTAACAGGCAGCTAGGTGGTGCAATGGGGAGCACCGACAGTGCAGTCAGGAGGACCTGAGTTCAAATCCAACCTCAGACACATAACACTTACTAGCAGTGTGACCCTGGGCAAGTCACTCCACCCCTTTGCCTAGCCAAAAAAGAAAAGAAAAAAAAAAGTTCTATATACTCCTTACTTCTAGCAAAGGCTGATAACCACTTCACAGGAATGTTGTATTAGAGATTACTTTTTGAGCATAATTTGGACTAAATCTATGCTGAACTTTTTTGAGTCAAGTTTGGCCTAAAATTTTTCTGCTCTAAAATTATGTAATTCAAAGGGTACGACTTTCTTAGAAGGTAATAACCTTTCATTACTAAATCAAAGAAAACCCTACACAGCTTTGGTTTTCGGGGACTTTACAGAGGTTCTTTATAAGCAGAGCTGACAGAAAGGCAAGTTGTTGGACCAGAAGGCACTGAGCAAACAAAACTTGTAATAACTTTGTTAACTCTCCTGAGAAGTCATCCTGTGCTGGTTCCCTTCCAGATTCTCCCCATTCCCCCATTAGTCTCCTCAATCATTCACCCCATACCCGAGGCCTTGCTATTATTGCTGTTTCTGGCTGCTGCAACCACAACACACACTGACATAAATGGTGAAAGATGGATCTAGGTGGCTAGACTTGGAGACAAGTAAACCTGCGTTCAAATCCAGTCTAAGAAATTTATTAGCTATGTGACCCTGGCCAAATTATTTAATCTACTTCAGCTTCTGTTTCCTCATCTATTAACTGGTAGTGGTAATAATAGCACCAACCTCACAAGATTGTTGAGAGAATCAGATGCAATAACATGTAAATTTCTTTGCAAACCTTAAACTGCTATATAAATGCTACTTGTTATTATCAATATTCATGAACACAGCTATTGATAGCCTTTTAAGGAAATTCTCTTTGAATTAATTAAGGAAATATCTTTGGTGTTGATATGCAAAACAAACCCTAAACAACTCAGACTATAACTCATTCTGAATAATCCAGCATAAGAACCTAGTAAGTAATAGAAAGTATGGAATGTATATTTCTGAGAATCAATACTCTTCCAAATATGGTGTGACTTCTCTATGTTGAGGAATCAACACAAGTTAAGTGAATCTATCTTCTTTTTTTTTCTTCAAAAGGGATTTACAGAGGAAATTCACATGTGTTATCTTCATATAGTTGTCAAATAAATATGTTTTTGGGTTGTTTTCAGTGTTAGTAGGAGGAGAAATTAAAGTCCCAGGTTCAATTTCTAGCTTTGTAACTTGATCACCATGTGAAGGATAATGTGAAGATATTTGTAAAGCCTGGCAGGACTTTTGCATGAAAAGAATCCAATAAACACAAAGCATTGTTATTATTTAAATAGCCCCCTATGGGCTTTGGAATCAACATAACATTCAATAGAATGGAGTAGGGGAAGGTACACATTTTGACTACAGCTTAGTTAGACATAGTTTAAGAAACATTTTGGAAGATTTTACTCTGGCTTTTAATGAAATAAGATTCATCATGCTTATTATCACAGCATCAACACTTATTCCTGCTGGGCAATAGGGAGAATGGGTAATTCACCCTCCTGGGTGAGATGTTGTAGGTGGTTCTTTAATAGAACATACTCAGAGAAATCTGCTTCATCTGAGGCATACTTGCTTACATATGATTTTTCAATTTTAGTAGATTCTTATATTTTATATTTTCCCTCTCAGTTTGTGCCAATTTTTATTTTCCACTAAGAATCATGTGTCATGTTGGTCGAATGTACCCATTAAAAATTGTATTTTAGATCTGCAACTATTTAAATGCTAGCTATTGTTGTTGTTGTTTTTATTATATTGCACACTTTATGCTATACCTTACTATTGGCTCATTGAGCTTCCAGTCAACTAAAACCCTTAGATCTTTTTTCCCCCAAGAGAAATTTTCATCTAGGCACACACACATACAGAGAGACACATAAGTACAAATAAATAGGCTTTTATTACAGAATTTGACTTTTTAGCCCAACTAAAGTTTTGGGATAATGCCATGATTTTATTTCACCTAGAATGAAGACAGTATATCTATTTTAGTCTTTCTATGCTGAATAACTAATGCCATTAGTGAAAAGACTTATACCTGGATAGCATAAGTCTTATAAAAATAAGTATACCTCTTGCCAAGGGCTTAATGATGGATAGCAGTACCCCCTGGAAAGATAATAGAACTTGTTTAGCTGTCTTTATTTATAACTTATATGACAGTCTAATAGAATAATTTTAAATTTGGATTTTGATGAAATTAAAATGAAAAATTTCACAACATCCATGTATATGCCATTAACTCACTGTGAACTATGTTAAGCATCTCAATATAATTCAAAATGGTATCTTTAGAAAAACTGGTATATTTACTTATGATTTTTAAAAAATAATTTATATCTACATTTATCATTTGAGGATAGTATTTGGGCTTTAATATGATTGTTGAGTAATTTTAAAAATTCATAATATAGTTTCTGAATGATTATATCCTAACAGTTCAACAAACCTATCTTAAATATCTATGGTTTGCAAGGAGAGATGCAACTCTTGTGTGGTTGATAGAGAATCAGCCTCAGAATCCTCAATCAATCAGTTACTAAGTTTACATTGAACTATTGCTTTGTGCTAGGCACTATACTAGGTTTTGTGAATATAAATACAAAACTTCAAGTAATCTTAAGTCTCAAGGTTTCTACATTTTATCATGGCTAGACCACATTTATATGGAGAATATATCCACATTCAGAGTGAATATGAAATAAATAGAGGGTAGTCTGGTAAGGTCATCACCAGAAGTTGGAAGAATCAGGAATGAATTCTTGTAGAAAAAGGTGTTAGGGCAGCTAGGTGGCACAGTGGATAGAGCACTGGCCCTGGAGTCAGGAGGACCTGAGTTCAAATCCAGCCTCGGACACTTGACATTTACTAGCTGTGTGACCCTGGGCAAGTCACTTAACTCCATTGCCTAGCCAAAAAAAAAGAAAGAAAGAAAGAACGAAAAAGGTGTTGAGCTGCTCTTGTAAGTTTTTGAGCCAGAGGTGAATGTGTTTCAGGTATATGGGACAGCAAGTATAAAGGCACAGAGATGAGAGGATAGAGTATTGTGTGTCTGGAATACAGTTGAGATCATTCTGTCTAGGCTATAGACAGTAAATGAATAACACATATTGATGATCAGACATAAAGCTCTGGTTGTGAAAGCCTTTCAAAGCCTAAAAAGAGTTTACATTTTTTCCCTAGAGGCAATAAGGAGCCAATGGAGTTTGTTGAGTAGAGTAGTGACACAGTAAGATCTATGTTTGAGGAAAATCATTTTGGCAGCTGTGTGGAGAATGAATTGTACTAGATGGAGACTTCAGGCCAAGGAGCCGTTTAGGAGGTCAAAACAATTGTCTGTGTGAGGTATGATAAAGGTCTGAACCAAGGTGGTGTTTGTATCAATAAAAAGAAGAGGTAGGATTCAAGAGATATCTATGCTTACATCTTCTATTTTGCTGGTGTAGGGAACTCATGAGCAGAAGTCTAAAATATAGTTATCAAAGTCCATTTTGTAATGTCCCTTCATCTTGTCCTTTGTCTTTATTTACTTCAGGGTCCTACCCCCTTTTATGGCACCAAGAGTGATGCAATACCCAAAGCTCTTACTAACAGATGCTGCAATGAGTCCCCCAAAACCACAGAATGTTTTAATTGTATGCCTTTTCTGATAACCATTAGATAGCCTGGATCTACCTGGAAAGTTCTTTGATTCTTTACCCTTGTGTATAAAAGTCCATGTCCTCGACCCAATTATTGCCTATGCCTATGAGGTGGGCAGAAGGTAATTGACTTGACTAGGGTCATGCAGGTAGTTAGTGTATGAGGCTGACTTTGAAATCAGTTCTTCCTGACTTCAGTTCTGGAGCTCTAATCACAGTGCCACCAAGATAAATGAATTAATTGTATATTTTTTAAAAAGCAAAAACAACAACAATAATAACAAGGTAAATAGTAGTATGGAGGAGATGGCTTTCAAATTGAATAGATTAGCATCAGAAAGATCAGGGTTTAAGTACTATTCTACCAAATGTTTTCTTTGTTCCCATGGGTAAATCACTTCAACCTCTTGGATTACTAAGCAACTCTCTGACTGTTAATTACAAACAAATTGTCACTCTGCATTATTTGAAAGAATTTCCAAACAGACAGTTCCCCTGAACTTAAGAAATCATGAATCAACCTTTCTCCCCCTCAAAAAAGTCCATGTGCAAGGCACTTTTCTTGGAGTTAGGATTACAAAGACCAGAATCATGTATCAGTTCTTCCCTTCAAAGAGTTTAAATTTTACTGGAGTGAGAGAACATGTGTAGAGATAAAAAAGAAAAGGAAAGAAAAAAAAATCAAAGTTATACAACATAATCTGAAGACAGGGAGAGCAGAAATACCTTGGATAGAAGATCATGTTGTCCACCAGTCACTCTAATTCAGAATGTGTTTTGAGGTTTCGCTTTAATTTGTTGTTTCAAAATGCTATAAATTGTTGCAAGTGTAGGCCTATAAAAGTAGAAATCTTAAGTTGAATTCTTCTGAATTAACCTTTTAGCAGAAAGTAAACATAAATAGACAGAACATCTATTTTTAGTTAAATTTACCCATGTCACAGTGCTGCCTGCATTGCTGTTTTCTTTAAGGAAAACACCTGGATCCTCCACAGAGATTTGCAATCCACACTGAACCACTTAGCAGACTCCCTTCCTTGTCCTTGATTCACTCTCAAGATATTTGTTCCAGAAGTTGATTGTCAGTATTAGAAAGCTTTCCACAATGGGCAGATGCTGTCTGGTTTTTCCTCATCTTTGTGTCTTATTGGTGCTATTGATATAGCAGCTGTGAAACAATTATTTTCCCCTTTTTTGTTCCTCCAGGGATATGACAGAGAAATATTTGGGAAAAAAAGATAATTTATTAATTGATGTTGATTTGAGAGCAGATTTAAGGTGTTCTGATGGTTGTCAGGGCATCAGTGTGATATAGTAGCTAGATTGCTGAAATTTGGACTCAGAAAGACCCTGATTCAGATACTGCTTTTGACTTTTACTAGCTGTGTTGCCATGAGCAAGTCTTATAATCTGTCTGGGACTGCTTTTATATCAATAAAATGGAGATAGTAATATCCACAGTGAGATGTAGCACATAGCAGTGGGTATAGAAACTACTACAGATTCAAGACAATCTGCTTCTTGAATATACAGGCTGTGACTCTAGGGAAGTCACTCAGTGTCTCAACACCTCTAGTCAATCTTGAAAAAACTTTTAAACTATACTTTAAAAAATATACTCTAAAAACTCTTTTTTTTTCTATATTTAACATAGATAACAAAAGTAACAACAACAATGGCTAATATTTATATCATACTTCAAAGTTTCCAAAACATATTAAACATATTATTTGATCCTCAGCCCAACTCTGTGAAATAAGTACTTCTAATCCCCATTTTACAGGTAAAGAAAATGAGGCTGAGATAAAAGTAATGCAGTGAGGAGCAAAAGTAAGAAAATCCTTTGAAAGTTCAAAGTGAGGAGAAAAGTTTGGATAATTAGGTCAGGAGAGGACTATGGAAACATTACAATTGAGAAATAGAATGTGAATTGAGGCTTAAAGGTTGTGTAGTTTTTCTATAGGAAAAGATAGGAAATGAAGTACACTAGAGGAATACTTATTCAAACCAAAGGGACATCCCTTTCAGAAATACAGAGTAATGCAGTTTGTCAGGAGTATAGTGTATGTGAAGGACATTCATTGAGAATAATGTGGAAAAATTTGGTTGTAAACAAATTATAGAAGGCCATAAATGGCAGACTAAGGAATAGGAACATTCATTCATTGGTCAATGCAGTGCCACCACAGGCAAGAGAGTGGGGAAATGACATGATTAGACCTGTGCATTAAGTTGAATAACTTGACAATATTGTATAGAATAAATCAAAGTATTACTGGAAGCAATTTTGAACATGAACACATTTTGTCAATTTCTTTTTCTAGCTATCAAAGGGCAGGTAAAAAAATAATGATCCAGGATTCATACCCAGTCAAGCTATCAGTCAAGAAACATTTATTAAGTGCTTACTATGTGCTAAACCAATGTCCTTTGATGCCAAATTAAATGCTTCTTCCAGGGTTCTTTCAATACCACTTCTCAGCAGCAGGAAGACCTACAATGAGACAGATTTTACTTTTTGACATTAGTCACAATTTAGGAAAGAGGGAAAAAATACCTGAACTAGGAGAAATAGAGAAGTGATTATAACAGAAAGTGAGAATGACCTTCAACATTCTTCAACCTCTATTGCTGTTCTTAGTATTAAGGACAACTAATTGATGTATTTGAATCCTGCCTCAGACACTTATTAGCTGTATTACACCAGGTAAGTCAGTTCATCACTGTCTGCCTCAGTTTCTCTATATGTAAAATAAGAATAATTATCCCTAATTTACAAAAGAGGAAAGCAATACTCGAAGAATGATAATTACTTGCCCTGGATCAAACAACTAGAGAATAGCTGGGCTGGAATTCTGCTATGTGTAAAGTTCCCATTTTTGGACTCCAACTGCAATATTGTAGTTGAATGACTTTTTTTAAGGGGGGGAGAAAAGGAAGAAAGAGAAGAATAAGGGAGGAAGATAGAGGGAGGGAAGGAAGGAGAGAAAGAGTATCTTTTTGTAGTTTGTGCATTATATATACTAAAAAAGTCATTTTTACTTTCCTTTAGATGATTTATTTAAAATGTGCACTGTATACATTTAAACAATATGGCATACCCAACTAAAGAATGAAACATTTGAAGATAAACCCTAATTAAAACTGTCATGCCAAGATCAGGGAACCACAACACCACTGTAAATGAGCAAGTTAAAAAAAAAAAGTCCAGAGGCAGTCTATTGGAGATCTCAAATGGGCTTTTAGAAAAAAGGAATATTTTAAAGAAGAAACAATAAAAAATTACTTATTGGATGGGTTTTGTTTTCTGTTCCATCTTTATTTTTTAATGATTCTTTATCTATATTTTAATCTAATGTCCTTATAAACTCTACTCATTTGAACAATCAACATTTACTGAGAGCATATACTAAACCACACCCTAAATTTGTGGGAATACATGGAAACATAGGACATCATTCTTGTTCTCAAGGAAGGAAGTCTACATTGGGACATAAGAATTATATACAGAAAAAAAGTTCCTCAAGAATAGGAAGGCATAAGGAAAGGATGAGGAAAAGGAGGGAGGGAGGGAGGGAAGAAGGAAGGAAGGAAAGAAAGTAGGAAAGAAGGAGACAATCATTTATTAAGTGCCTACTGTGTGCTACTCGCTGCACTAAGCATTTTAAAATTATCTCATTTGAAACTTAAAAAATCCTGGAAGATAGGTGCTATTATTGTTCCCATTACACAGTTAACAAAATTGAGACAAACAGAGGTTAAGTGACTTGCCCAGGATCATACAGCTAATAATTTCTGAGGTCAAAGACAAATATAAACTCAAGTTTTATTCCAGGCCCAGTGCTTTATCCATTGTACCACCTAGTTGCCATGATATCAAGTAATATGTGATTATCTTCAAAATGAGACAGTGTAGATAACAAATCATTCAGCATTTATGAAAAATGAGAGGATATAAGTCACAAAATCATAATAATAGATACCATTTCACTTTTTCATCAAACATGTATTAAGCATCTACTTAGTTGCATATTTCTATATCTATATCTATACTATATATACTTTATATGTATTTGTCAATCAACAGGTATTTATTAGTATATGTCTACTATGTGTTTAGGGATACAACAGCAAAGGGCAAGACAATCCCTACTCATGATGAACTTGGAATCCAATCTTTCCTTATTTCTAATTCTCAAAAATCGGTCTTATCTTCCTTAAAAGTTCAAGTGTTGCCTCATTTAGAGAGGTTATCTGCATCCCATACCACTTCTCTCCCCCATTGCTAGTCATTATCAATAGAAAGTTTTCTATATTTTTCAACTCTTAGTTGCTGTTTATGGCCATATTGTTTTCTTTACATCATTTGAATGAGCTACTCAGATGAGAATATTTGAATAATTGCCAAAGGTATAAAACTTTCATGCAATAAAAACTAACTTTTAAATCTTCACAGACATAACTGTTCTTGACTCTGGAATGACTTAGTGCACTAGGTTAAGGATAACATGGGTGGCATTTCATTTGGAAGAGGATCAGGCATCATCTAAAACTTTCAAAAGCTTAAACCATACATCATTAAAAATAACAAATTAATTTTCAACAGAGATGACTGTAAACACATATTTCAAGAATTTTATTAAAGCACATTTTATGTATGTCACTAAATAAAGTTAATTTAAGTAGACTTAGAGTTACTATAGGACCCAAGGAAAGTAAATTATACAGTAGAAGGAAATTTGTTTCAGTATGGTACAATGGAAAGGTCTCTGGCTCTGGAGTCAGAATATCTGAATTCCAATCTCACCTGTGAAGTATATTACCAGAGCAACATCAGACAACTCACTTTAAATCCTCTGGGACTCTGTCTCCTTGTCTGTAAAATTGTGAGGGTACACTACAAAATCCCTGAGGTACTTTTTGACCCTGGATTTATGTTATTATAATTTCATTCAACCTAGTTTAATGACTTGGGAAATTCATTTAAATTCTTGGAGGTTGTTTCCACATCTCTACAATGATGCATTTAAATAGTTACTTTTTAAATGTCCTTCAAGTTCTAACATTTTGTGATCCTATGCTTATTGCCAGATATATAGAACTCTTTAGGGACCAGAATTATTTATCTCATGTGATTTCACCATGACAGTGTAAAACCTTAATTTCTTTGCAAAATCAACAAATACAATGTGACTTTGGTATCCTTACTTCTTTGCCAATACCTGTTCCTTTTTGCCTTCCCACTTAATTCTTCTTCTATGAGTAATGTCTCTATTTCTCTTCTCCTTTATAAAGCAGTGGATAAGACACAGATGTTGACTAATTGGAAAAGGGGTGGGGAGATCATGGAGGAGCACTAATAGGTCTTCATATGGACTAAGCAGGAGCCCAATTTTGCATACTTCTAGAACTAATATTATCAAGTGGATGTTCTAATGAGGGAGATCTGGGCTGTATATGAGGAAGAAGTTCCAACCTATTAGTAAGGTCATTACATTACAAATCCTCTTATTCCCTTTTTGAATAGCTCAATCCTTAAGCAGAGGCCAGATGGAAGTCTATCAGGGTTATAATAGAGCTATAGGAGGTCGTGGGAAGTTAAGGAGATCATCTAAGATGTCCAAATTTCAGATCTTTGGTGAAGAAAAGTTTCTGATCTGAAAGTAAAGTGAAGACTTTTGTTCCAGAAATAAGTTCTAATGCTTTAGTCCAGGTATAAATAGAGAACATGTCTGACTTCCAGAATCCAATAATTATTTATTAAAATAATTTAACCATATTTTTAAAATATTTTGAAAATATATAATTATCTTTCCAGATGATTTGTCATCAATCTATCAACCAGGAAATTTGTTTAAAATTATTTCACCTATTTAAAACTTACATGCATTTATAAATTCATGGGCAAGGTGAAATTTGAAATCATTTAATTGAAGTCTTCTTAGCTTGCATGGTATTGTTCTGTCATGCTTGACTCTTCATGACCCCATTTGGAATTTTCTTGGCAAAGATATTGGAATGATTTGCTATTTCCTTCTCCAAGGACCACCACCACTAACAACAACAACTACCACCACCATTGCCTCTGAGCTTGCATTTATATGGCTCTTTAAAATTTACAAAGTGTTTTATCTCCTCTGATCTTTACCACAATTCTCTGAGGTAGATATTATTATCCTTATTTTATAGATGAAGAAACTGAGACCCATAGAAGTTAAATAACTTTTCTGAAAGTATAATTTTTCAATAGAGATATCTTTTGAAAGCTCACTTGTAGTTTTGACTACAATAATTCACTTTATATGGCATTTTAAAATTTACAGAAAGAAAAAAATTACTCACAAAATCCCTGTGTGTGATGCCTAGTTCAACTGTTGTATCTATTTTATAAATAGCAAAATGAGGCTCAAAGAACTTAATTTATGGCTTAAGTGCCTATTTTTAGTGTGAGTATGCTTATTTACACCTCAGAAATTGCCAAACAACTATTGTTTTGTTTATTGTATAGACCTAAGAAAGTGTTAATAATGAAGATTTAACATAAAGGTATTCGTGAATACACCTTCTCACCCACCTATCCAGCCTGGTTCCTCTAAACATTTGCCAACACACCTCAGTATTGCATTGTAACCATTGTTCAAGCTCAATGGGAGTTTAATAAAACATTTAGGGAATGAAGTCATCACCTGACTAGAGGCCTGCTGAATGGAAGCTAATAAATAGACAAACAAATGATAACAACAACAACAGTGATCATAATAATTACAATAATCTCTACTGCTTCTCCACCTTCCTATCAGAATGTTCATTTTCCATTTCCTATACTATCAGATGATCTATGCCTTCTAACTGTGGGTCTTCTTTAAAGTTCTATACTAAGCCCTCTTTTCTGTTCTCTCCCTCCCCCTTTCCTTCTCCTCATTTCCTATGGGTTCAATTATTATCTCTATGTAAATGATTCCCAGGTATAAAATACAGTTCCAATTTCTCCCCTGATCACCAGCCCTGCATCGAGACATGTTGAACTCAAAAGTAAATTTATTATCTCCTCTCCCACCATGCTCCCTCCTTCCAAACCTCTCTATTTTTCTCAAAGGCACCAAAATCCTTTCCATTTCTCAGGTTCCTAACCTCCATATTATCTAGGATTCCTCACTTTCTCTCAATCCACATAACCAATCAGTGGGCAATTTTTTCTATTTGTATCTTAGCAACATCTGTTACTCTCCAACCTCTTCTCTCCACTCACACAGCTACCACCTTACTATACATGCTCATCACCCCTCACCTAGAATATTGCACCTTCCTCCTAATTGTTTTCCCTGTATCAATTCTCTCACCATTCTATTCCATACCATATGCCTAAGTAATTTTCCTTAAATTCGTAACTGACCCTGTCATTCCCTTTCTCAATCAATTCCATTAGTTTTTAAAACCCTTAATTGCGTGGCCCCAATCTTTTTCTCAGTGTTATTGTACATTGTTCCTTGTCCTGTTCTTGAATTCCAGATAAACTGACTTCTCTGTTTCTCACATATGATGCTTCATCTTTCATCTCTGTGCCTTTATACTGGGTATTCATCATGCTGGAATGTTCTTCTTCCTTATGCTTCCTCATAGAGTCCCTATCTTTCTTAAGTTGCAGAGAAGGCGTCATATTCTTCATGAAGTACTTTCTTCTTCTCACCCCACTCCAATTGTTAGTAGCCTCCCTTACAAATGTCCTAATATTTAACTACTTTGTATATATTCAAACTCATTAACTGTATTTTATGTATATATTTATATATTTACTCTTTGCCTTCCCAATTCAAATTTAACCCTCTTACATGTAGAAATTGCTTCATTCTTTGTTCTCGTATTTCCAGTGTCTATAGTTGTCACTTAATAAATACTTGTTGATTAATTAATTGATACAAGTAGATACATCCAGCTGTAAATAGAAAGCCACCTCAGAGTCAAGAAGACTTATTTGAAACACTGCTTCTGACTCTTGATGACCCTAGGCAAATTATTTAACTCCTCAATGACCCAGGCAACTTTTTAAGACCTCTAAATTACAGAGGAAATACGAGTTTGTATTGGTAGAGGGAGTACCCTTACAGAGATTTTCCTATCCCAAGTCTTGTAAACAATTTTATAAAAGAAAAAAAAAGAAACTATGCTTGTTCCTAGAGATGTAAAAATCAAAAAGGGTGAAAATATCCCTGCCTTCAAGGACTTTACATTTTTCTTGATGGGGGGATAAAATATGTACATGATTAAATAGAAATTGAGGGAGTCAGGGAGAAAAAAAAACTTCCAGTATAGAGTGGCTTTTGGGCTTTGAAGAAAACTATAAAAGGTGGTGGTGAGGAGGGAGTATTGTTTAGGATTGGAGGACACCGTGTGCTAAGACAGAGAGAGGGGATCCCTAATGATGAATTCAAGGAGCAGACAGTAAGTCAGTTTGGCTTGAATATAGCACAAATGAAAGGGTATAATATGAAATCAGTCCGAAAAGATAGATTGTTGCCATATTGTGGCTGAGGAGTTTGTATTTTATCTTAGAAGCAATAGAGTAACTGAAGATTTTTAAAGATGTTCCCTTCTCACATAAAATACTTTCTATTTCCAAGAAGTATTTTAGCAATTCTCTGAAACTGTCCTGAGCACTACTCTTCTGTAGAATTTAGATGAACTATTTAGCTACTGAAAGTCTTGTTATAAGGTGATTTCCACTAAAAATCAATTGTACGCAATAGTTCCCAAGGATTGACAATAGCTGGGCCATCCCGCACATTTCTTTGAGTGTCTAGGGAGATTGTTCTTGAGCTGGGATTTAATAGATGCAGAGAACTCCCACAGTGGAAATTCTTTCCCATCAACGAAGCTTGGCAAGTCATTTGTAACCTAGGGTCATCAAAAATTGCTTTGGACTACTGAAAAAAATGTTTGTTGCCCCCAATCAGAAAGCTAGAATATGCAAAAGGTAGGGCTTGAACTCAGGTAATTCTGAATCTAAGTTTGAACCTCTCTATGTCATGTCATTTTACATATTCTGTAGTACATGCTGTGCTTAAAATGAGAATAATTGACTTTTTAAAATATTTTACTACTTCCATGTTCTTTGAGCTACTGATACAATACACGTTTGATTAAGAAATTAAGGATTTGTTTGGGTTTTTCAAGGTTTATAGCCTTGATCTATTAGGTATTTATCAAAAATAAATGTTAATCCCAAATGGTTAGTATTTAACTCTTTATATTTATGGATTATACCTAAGCATATAGAATAAAATGAGAGAAGGCACTCCATACACATATCACCTAGATTTCTTAATAAACATTTATATATATGTATGTATTTGAATTATAAAGTATGAAGTTTCAAGACTCATAGAGTTTTCTATGATTTTGGCTGCTATCTGTAATATTATTTACTTTATTGTATTGTATTATACTTTTATGAGAAGGCCTTTTTATTTTGCCAAGGAGAAAAGTATGGTGGCTATGAATACAGGCCATACCCAACTGCTGAATTATATGGAGCTTTTGATATGCTCTGTTTCTGGCCTAGGCTGTTTTGCCCTTTTTTAGGTAGCCTAGTTTTTTCCCAATATCACAGAGACTCGCCCTGTTGGTGCTGGTCTTAATGAGTACATCCAATTGACTTAAGCCATACTGCAATTCAGAACTTCTTGAATGTGAGTTATCTACCAGCCTCAGCCTCCTTAATAGTACAGTTATGTGCTACCATGCCTAACAATAATCTTATTTAGAACTGATTTAAGCTTCTGATATTAAAGTCCTCTTCCTCTATCTCTGTATCTGTCTCTTGGGGTGTATTTTTATTCTATTTCTTCGACATATTTTCTTTCTCAGATTTTATAAATACTATGTTTCCCTACCCTATATATAATTATGTGGGTTTTTTTTATCTCCTTATTCCATTCTTTTAAAAAAAATCTCATTATTTCCCTTTCTGTCTAATTCTGAGCTTCTTAAAGAGAGGAATTGTGTGGATCCAAACTCTTTTCACTTATGTGAGAGTCCCATGACTCTCATCATCTAGCATTGCACTATAAATATAGGAGATTCTTAATTGTTTGTTCTTCAGCCTTTTCAGTCTTGTCCAACTCTTCATGAATCCATTTGGGATTTTCTTGGCAAAGATACTGGAGTACTTTGCCATTTCCTCCTGTGACTCATTTTACAGATGAGGAAATTGAGGTGAACAAGCTTAAATGATGTGCCCAGGGTCACACATAGACTAGAAAGTGTCTGAGGTCAAATTTGAGCTCAGGTCTTCCTTACTCCAGGTCTGGCACTATTCACTGTGCCACCTAGCTACCCAGATTCTTAATACAGTAAAACACATATTTATTAAGTGCTTATTCTGTACAAAACAATACATGTTCATTGGATGAATAAATTTTTAAAGAATATTTCCTAAAAAAAAACTTCATTGGATCTTTTAAAGAACAAACTGTTGTAGTCCATGACAGATATATAAACAAACAAAAAAAATCTCATATCCTTTGAAAATTGTTTGATTAAGATTTATGAAATAATTGTACAACTTTCTTCAATTTGATCATGACTTAGGAATATATAGATATAGATATCTGGAAGGAACCTTAGAGTTGATCTAGTCAACTCCTTCCCTTTATGGATGAGGAAATGGAGGGTAAGAATAGTTAGGTCTAGTTGCAGCTTAGAAATAGGATTTGGTTGATGAGATATTTATCTCATCTTTTATTACATGACAAAATAGCAAGCAGAAATAAAGCTATCAGAGAAATGCCCAGTGACTTGTATGTCCATAGCATAGTCTGACTCAGGCAAAGACATTACTGACAATTTTCTACTTTAAGGCCTAGAGTTTCCTTCCATTGTGAAGTGACTTTTTTTGTAGAGAGAAGAATTTTATTTTTGAGAAAATGAATTAAGATTTTAAGTATCGTGGGATAACATAATATCTGTGAATTTAAAAGTAATGTTTATAATTTCAGCTTAGATCTTTAATAAAAGGATGAGAAGAAATATCCAAAGTAGGGGGAAAAAAGTCTAGTCAAGTGTGTTTTTAACTCCATAGAATAAAAAATTTATCTTTTAAATTATCATCAGCACCTGAAATACAATAGCCAAATAAATTGTTTATCATTTCCATTGGTGTGAAAATTGTAGCCTTTCATTAAAAACAAATAAAGCAGAAATTAAGAACTTTCTTACTTTCTTGGTAGATTTCTGGTAAAGAGAAAAGTGTCCCCACCAAAATCCCAGTGTAATCTATTTTTTAAATTAAAAAAGCCAACAGATGAGTTTTATGGAACATATAAGTAAATATGTTGTTTGAGAGATCACCTTACTTGAGGTAAGATACTAATCATAATATTGGTTAGAAATTAGAATATAATTCCTTCTGGAAAAAAAGTTTACATTTTTGACATTTTTTTGGTATATCTTCTGATTAAAGTATAAGAGTAAAACAGAGCATAGAGACAGAGGAAATGATGAGAACTCCAGAAAAATTTTGTAGCTGGAAGGGGCTATAGAGACCATCTAGATAAACAGAATTCTTCACACCTCTTCCATTATAGACATTTAACAGAAGAACCAAAGACTCAGAGTGGAGAAGCAGCATGCCTAAGGTTATACAGAAAACCCAGATTCTGGCCATAAATGGAGAAATATAGTGAAAATAGCATTAGATTTAGAATCTGATTTCCTCGGTTCAAACCCAGGCATTTACTTTTATTACTTTGAATTTACACATTCGAATCCCCCTTTCTAGTCTTCATTTCCCTGGTGTAAAATAAGAGAGTTGAAGTACTTGGTCTCCAAGGTCCCTTGTAGTTCTAAATCTTGTTATAGTCATAGATACCCAGTGTTCCAACCCCCAATACAGTTCCACCCAGTTTCCTTTGGGCCCTATATGAATCACTGAATTAATACACTGAATAATACTTGAGAGCTCAGAAAAAGTTAATAGACTTTGCAAAGTGCTGAGAGTATTACTAGGGAGAAATGTCCTTATTTGAAGACTATAACCTGGTATATTAGATCTACTATTTTTTTCTTTTATATTCTTCAAATTCTTTTTTTAGTGGTAGCAGAGTCAATAAGATTAATTTATATCTAACTTATAGCTATAGATGGATATATAATTTCTGATGAAACTATTCTAGCTAATTACTTGTGCACATTGACAAAATGAAGAAAATGTTGGAATAAAAAAATGATCATCTCTAAAAACTTGAGTGCTTGATTATATACTGTTTTTGTTCATTCTCTAATTATCTCATGAATGTTAGTCGAGTGTCATGTATGATTTCCCAACAAGAAAGAGGACTATTTCCTACCTTCTTTGGTCTTTTGGCTTCATCTCCAACTACTAATGTGCCATAGCTTACTCCTTACTTTCTTTTGTGCAATTTATCACTAGGTACCATTTTTATTCCTTCTAGTAATGACTTACATTCATTGCTTACTTTCAATTACTACTAATGTAACTCTAGTAAAGTCATGAATTAATTTCAGACACAATATTCACTACCTCTGTGAACTGTAGTAAGTCAATTATCATTTCTAAGACTCATCTCTAAAATGAGAAGTATTGGAGGAGATTGGCTCTAACATCCCTTTCATCTCTATATTGGGATCCTATGACCTCTGTTATTTTGATAGCCTCCTAAAATATTTACCAGATGCCATCTTTCTCTTCCCTATTTCATTCTTTTTTTCCCCAACATTGTTCTAACTAGCAACTTGTTCAACCTGAACAAGTTTTACAAATCTAACCTTGATCAAAGGACATGAAATACATTTTAAACCAGATTGTTAAGACAATTTAAATTAGAAAGGAGTGTTTGCATCCATTGCCTCATGATGGAAAAACAGACAACCAAGGACAATAGAACACTAAGGATACAGACTCTGAGATACAGTGAAGCCATTGGTGAACACACTGTTTCTAAACACTGGAGGTAAATGGTAAATTAGGAATAGGTGATAAAAGGAATCACTTATGTGGAATCCAGCTCCAATAAGTTCATTAAAAATATACATGTTGTTTTCCCAATAGCTAGGGGTGCTAGGTGTGTTATATAACAATGATATTTGACAATAAATAACTCATTACTCTAATGGTACTATAGATGTTTGAAAAGAAAATTGAAAACTAGGTAGAATGAGCTATTGGCTTGGTTATTGTTATGGAAATAGAAAATGAGGATAGTGTTTGATGGGTTTGTATTCTTATTGTGTAATTGACAATGTATCTGGAAAACTTTTATATCTTGTCTGTATCACTTTAGTGGCAAACTCATTGACATGAGGGACAATTTCTGAGCTCAATTTTTTTTTGTTAAGTAGCATTGTACCACCTATAAATCTCCTTCATGAAGTCTTCATAGATGTTTCTGTCCCACAGTGATCACTTTTTTTTTGCATTTACCATCTATGCTTCACAAATATAATTCTCCTATAGCCGATCTTCATCCCTAGTTGTGTATACTTTTCAATGACTCTAAGTATAGCAAGAGAAACTGTGATGTAGTCAGTAGAAAGTTGTAGTTGACAACAGAAAAAAATGGGTTCAAATTCCACCTCTGAAACTTGTAAGCTATGTCATCATGAGCAAATAGTTTACTATTTCTGAGCCTATGGGAATTCTCTAATACTATAAGTTATAGAAAGTTTATGATTTGCATTAGTGTAAAATGTTCCCATACCAGTAAAATAATGAGTTCTTGATATATATTGATATAGAATGAATTTATAGTCACTCATTTGTCCACAAGCAGGTCTCCCCTATGAAATATAATATGTATCTGCTTTATATGTATTTTTTTAAACTTATTACTTAGTGGTATTTATCAGTCTTAAACCCACAGAAAGTTTTAAAATTCTGACTGGCTAATGTATAGGTATGTTTTCAATTATGAACATGAAGGGCTTTATTTGTTGTTGTAGCTCCCAGGTGTAAAAAAAATTGCTTTTCCCTATAATCTTTTCCCTACTGAATACAGATATGAGACGGCACAGTTGTTATCATTGCACTAATCTCATCTGTAACATGGCCAGAAACAATTCCTCATAAGTTGGATTTATCATGTGAATAGAATTGTCTATCTTAAAATAATTTTGATAAAGAGTTAAAAGAGCATTTAACCCTGTTTCTTTGATATTATAATTTATTATTTCAGCACCAGACATGAGAAAATGATTCATAGGGTTATTTTTATGCATAAAAAGTAAATATAATTTTATATATAAACATAGGAATTGACAATAATGACTATGACTCTGATAAGAGTTTTTGTTTTGAGCCCAGAGAAAACTT
Source organism: Vombatus ursinus (assembly GCF_900497805.2). Lineage (NCBI taxonomy): Eukaryota > Metazoa > Chordata > Mammalia > Diprotodontia > Vombatidae > Vombatus > Vombatus ursinus. The sequence continues at coordinate 26,087,023 of NW_020954619.1, forward strand.
TTGTTTCTTCAGTGACCAAAGACACTTATATAGATAGTTATAGTTTGGAGTCAGGTCAGAAGAAATGTTAAGTAAATAAGGACAGGTAGTGTGACCCTGAAATAAGAGCTCTATTATTATGTCTGTTCACCTGGTAGTTTGCCATGGAAAATCAACCTTTTAATAAACAATGCTGAATAAATATGATTTATGTAATTAAATATTATGTACCTTTAACTTTCTTAATCCATATGTCATTGAAATGGCAGGCTGGCTTAGCAAGATATAATATGTATTTTTGGTAATTTATAGGATTCTTCTTATTTCTTTACTCTTAAAAATAATGTTTACAGTGCCCCTCTCTACCCTACCATCCCACTGAAGGCTTTGTTCAGTCAAGATTCCTTCAAAAAGTATGGTAACAGAATAATGATATCTCTTATTTTTGTATATTTTATCAAACACTGAACTGGGTTTCTTTATGCATTTAGAGAGAGAGGAACTTGACTCTCCACTTCATCCTGTCAAGCAATTGTGCCAACATCATCAAATTAGTGGCTTCTCCACCTGCAAAACTGGTATAATAACAGTTGTAATACTCTAATACAACAGAGAGTGGGGTTGAGAAGTTTATTCTGTAAATTTTACTGTTCTTTATATATGAGTACACTGTAATTATTACTATATTGAAGAAGAAAACATGGAGAAAGTATAAAGTGAAAAAAGTTGTAATTTACCCAAGAGATCTTGTGGGGAAAATATCAACCAACAATAATTTTAAGTACCTAATATATGACAGGAACTGAATTAAAAAAAAAATCCTTTTAATGATTTTTTCCCTAACTCAGTTTTTCCCCCATATACAACAGTACCCTCTCCCTCCCTGATAGAAGTAGATAAGCAATCAATCAATGGTAGTAGTTCTCTTGCTTCCTTTAACCTATTTAATGAATTTCTTCAATGACTTTGAAGATCTGCACAATTTCATGGCGTCATAGATTCAGAATTGGAAAGGAGCTCAGGGGTTTTCTAGCCTAACTTCATTTCTCTAGTGAGGACAATAAGACCCAAAAAATGATTGCTCAAGGTTGTACTAGTAGAGTAAGCATTTAGACAAATCCCTTTCCATACCAAATCTAGTGTTTTACTGTCTACTATATTTCAAGGTTGTCCATACAAACATTGTGGGGTTTTTTCTGTTGACCCATCAGATTTCTAGTCTGTTTCCTGTCCTCTCTCATTTTCTTCCCATTTATAATGAGGCATTAACTAGTCATACAACTAGAGTTAGGAAGAGAATTGAGAGGTAATCTAGTCAAACCCCCTTGTTTTACAAATGAGGAAATTGAGATCCAAAGAAGCTAATTATTTGCCCAATTTTTTACTCATAAATTGTGGTCTCTATCTTTTCCTCCTTTTTAGAAAGATTCTTTTTCTCCTACAAATATCCTGAAAATGCTTGTTTAGTTATAAGGGTTTGTGGCTAGCTTCATTTTGTTTTTCTCTGAGCACCTTTTCTTTTTCCTATGGGCAGATATCTATTTTGAGTTCCCAATAATGTTTTCTTTGTCTCCCCAAAATGAATGTGGGTTCTTTGAAGGTAGGGATTTTTATATTTGTCTTTGTATCTCCAGTGCCTAGCACATAGTGGGTGTTTGACATATAGTAGACACTTAAATGCTTGTTGATTATTTACTTGTTTTTTTTTCCTAATAGTTTATTGATGAATTTTGTTTTTGAATTATAATAATTTCTAGAAATAACTTCCTTCCTTCCTTCCTCTTATCCTAAACATTGAACATTCCATTGTAATGAGGAAAAATGGGCAAAAATATTTGATATGGTAATAAAATCATCAGTTTATACAACATTCTGCCTGAATAGCCCCCCACTTCATGGCTGATAGGAGAAAGGTAGATTTTTTCATCACCTGTTACTGGTCTTTCAGTTACTCAGAGTTTGGATTCTTTTTAATGGGTTTTTTATTTACATTTTTGTAATCTTTGAATATATATATATATATATATATATATATATTGGTTCTACCTACTTTGCTTAGCATCTCCTCAAGGTTTTTTTGAATTATTTTTCTTCATCATTTCCTAATGTATGGTAATATTACATTATATTCTTATTCTTCAGTTTATTCAGCCATATCCCAATTGATAGGCTTCTGCTTTCTTTTTAGTCCTTTGTTATCACCAAATGCTGCTATTAATAATTCAGTATATATTGGGCCTTTGCTTCTATCTTTGACTTAGTGTTATATGCCCAATAACTGAGTTTCTGAATCAAAGAGTGTAAAACATTTAGTCACTTTTCTTCCATAATTACAACCATATAGTTTTGGTAATTTCTAAGATTTTTTTTTGTTTATTTACTCTTAAAAACCTTATTTGCAGTGCCCCTCTCCACCCTATCCTCCAATTGAAGGCTTTGTTCAGTCAAGATTCCTTCAAAAAGTATGGTAACAGCGTAATGATTTCTCAAACACTAAACTGGATTTCTCTGTGGACATGATTTCATACTAGTTCACCTACAAATACTCCCTGAAAACACTTCTTCAAAATGCTTTTTTTGGTTATTCTTTCAAAAGTCATTTCAACCATTCTATTTTTGGTATTTATGCAGTTTGCCTTCTCCGAAGTCAAACCCTAACTGCCCTCTTGTGGGACTTTGTTGCTGCAGGTACACATGGACTATGAAGCCTTGTGGTAGAGTCCTTTCATTAAGAGACACATTAGAGGCAGGATATCTGCTGATAGTGTGTAAGCCAAGTTCATGAGAAGTTCCTGGCTCCCCCACCTGATCTCCATAGACAATCTTCTGTAGTCATTGGGGGGAGTAAAGGAGGATGAAGAACATTTTAGAACTTCAATATCCCAATTCTTTCCCCTGTTAGATGCAGACCTGGCAGATGGAAGCCCTCAGCAGGATGGTAGAATTGTTCCAGACTGTAACCTCTATACAAAGCCCAAATCTGTCAGAAGGTCCATTAGTAACAGAAAAGCCTAATGTTGGTGAAAATTTTTGATGTACCCTATAAAGATCCCAGTGGTTTCCCTTGATATCAGTTTTGTAGGATTCTAGATAAAGCATAAAACGCAAGTAAGATGAGCTGAGAATGAAATAGCTGACATCCTGGATGAGGCACTGCTCTCTACACTTAGGAAAGGTGCCTCAGTCAGCAGGTTGGAGGCAGCTGCGACAGATCTATCTGGTGGATTTCAATGCAACTTGAAAGACCAGGGCAGAAATGCTTCCCTATAACTTTGCCACTCACTCTTTCCAGCTGATAACTAGTGAGTAAGAAAATGAACAGACAATACTTTCTGACCCATTAGCAAAGCACTGTGAGAAAAAAGAGGACTATTAACAGCTAAATAGAAACATCATGGAGCATGCTTCATTTTTAAATTTCTCTGTGAGGACACATACTCTCCTGAGGGATGAAAAGTATTTGTGAGACTATTGAAGCTGCTTGGTTAAATCATATTGAAAGGAGGAAAAAAAAAACATATTGTGAAATGTGTGAAGTTCATGGTACCTGCATCACTATCCTTTTGCTAATGTGGCTGGCAATGTTGTTCATACATGTGAGACCAACATAAAAACAATTTTGGGCAAATATGGCCTCATATTCAACCCAGGCCATATTATAATTGATTGAATAACCAGGTATGACTCTGAAATGTTAGAAAAAAAGGACTCCCTTCCCCCTGCCAACAAATACACAAACACACACACAATAATAGTAGTAGAAGACCAAAAATACTAGGACAATTAAAATTCAATGTTCTTTATGTGTCTGCTGTTGGCAAGGTACATTATTGGATAGTAAGGATACAAAGATGGATAGGACATAGTCTCTGCTCTTAAGTACCATAAGCTAAAGGAGTATGAAGGGTACAGGAGAGACATACAAATAGCTATAATACAAGGAGGAGTGAGATAAGCTCATAGGAAAACCCTAAGTATGGTGTTAGGAGGTTGGTGATGATTTTCTTACCTTTGCAGGGAAGGGGAGAGCTCATCAGTAAGGAATTCCAAGGGTGAGGTTGTTGGTTTGAACAAAATCACAGAGAAACAGAAGGACAAGATAAGAACATTGAATGGAAAAATAGTCTGGTTCAGCTAGAACACAGCATATGTAAAAAAGCAGTAGCTAATTGCTTCTTTTTCCAGAAGCCCAGCATGAACTATGCATGGAGTATATATGTTTTCAATTGAAAAAAAAAATGGGAATTCTTACAAGGCAGTCTGGAGCAAAGGGAAAGGAATTGAGAAAAAAGAGAATTATCAGCTCCTGAAAGATACCTCAGACTGGGAATTCAGAATTGTGAATTTGAACAGAAGTCTCCAACAGCATAATATTAAATTTAGCCAGAGTGATAAATAGAACTTGAATGGTGGTAGTTATTTTATTTTACCCAAGGGCTTCCATCCATGCAATCATAGATTATTCTATAAAAGATTCTGGAGTAATAAATAATAATCATAAAATAAATCAATAAATAAACAAACCATAAGACAAAATTCTTTGAAATTAGGAGCTTTTTTTTCCCTCTTTGATCAGGCAATCAGAGTTAAATGACTTGCCCATGGTCACACAGCTAGGAAGTATCAAATGTCTGAAGTCAAATTTGAACTCAGGTCCTCTTGGCTCCAAAGCTGGAGCTCTATCCACTGTGCCACCTAACTGCCACAAAAGTAGGAACTTTTAATACCACTATCAAAAGCAATTTTTTGTTACAAAAACCTTGCAAAGTGACTTTACAGAATGCTTATATTTTTTGATTCCTCCATGTTAGAACACGTATTCATGAGTTATCAGTGAAGAGAGGTAACTGAAAATATGTGTATTGTATATAGTGTAATGGAGGGAATAGAAATTATATATTAAGAGCTAGAAGGAACTTCCATAGTTGTATAATACAAGTTCATTTTGTATACATGACAAAACAAGATCAGAACATTTTCAACACATGCTGAATTTCACAAAAGCAGAAAGCAGGAGCAATGAGATTTGAACAACTGTCCTCTGCCTTTAAATTCTTCACTCTTCACAACCTGTCATAGTAGGATATAGAAAACAAGTGATTTAAAGAGGCTAAAATCAGCCCAGGGTATAATTTTGCCTTATTATTTTTCATCTACCTTGATTGTTTTTGATATTCATTTAACATAATTTTTCATTAATCTAGTTCTTCATTCTTATCAATGGTAGAAGAATTCCTTTAGCATTCCTGGATCAGAAAGCCAGCCCTTCAAAAAACAAATAATTGTTTTAGCAATTTTCTGAAAGCTGTTTCAGTGATTTTTTAAAGTGATTATGTTTTGAATTTATATAGTGCCTTTATCAAAGCAACTCAAATAGAGATACTAATCAATGGTGCATGATTGATCTGGGGGACATAACATAGAACATCTGGACTCCTTCCCACCCCGCTTCCTGCCTTCCCCCCTCCTCCACAGAAATCATTGTCAGTAACCTTCCTGGTGTTTTGAACTGAGGATTTAGCCCAATTTACTTATCATTCAAAATGGCTATTGCTTTATTTCTTCCTCCTCTTTAACCAATTTCTTTCACTGTTTTGTCTTTGCAATATATCCATTGTATGAGTTAGTTGGAGATTTTAAAAGTTTTGAGTTTTTGGTATGAAAAGTATAATGTAAATATCATAATTCATCCTGATGTCTAGTCTCACATATTTAATTTATTCAAGTAGAGACAGTAAGATGATATCAATAAGGCAAAACAGTGTCCAGATGTAGCCTCAGCTCATCAATGAAATCCTCCTCCCAGGTATATTCAAGCTTTGACTATGATTTTTGGAGGGGGGCAAATTTAATTAAAGGGGTAAGTCTGTGGTAGGAGGGTGTACAGAGAGTTTTACCATGAATACAGTTGCTCTAAGAGGAAAGGACAATATATTCCTCCAGAGATTCCAGGTCACAGGAAATAGGATTTCTTCCCCTCTAGGGAGGTGGTATTCAATGGGTGGTCTTAACTGCGGGTTGCACAGGCCAGTGGGGGACCATGGAAGGAGTCTCAAGGATGATGGTTGCTGCCTGGAGAAAGCAGGATCTCTTTACCATTATCACTCCAAGCTATTTGTGGCTCTGACTAAATTTAGTGATATGCTGATGTTGGGGCAGGCTTCTGTTCAAATTCACAACTCTGAGTTTCCAGTCTGATATATTTTTTTGGAACTGATAGTTCTTCTCTTGTCTTTCCCACTTTACTTCCTGTGTTGCTCCAGACCACCTTGTAAGAATCCCCAATTTTTTTTTTCAATTCTATGTGTTGGAACCATACCTACTTAATTTGTAGTTCATGTTGGCCTTCTGGACAAGGAAGAAATGAGCAAGGTTCACTCATCTCTGAACATTGCAGGAATGTGAGGTCACTCGATGGAAGAACCATAACATGTATTGATAGAATTTTGAAAGAAGAATAAAAGGGAGTATTGCAGTATATTGAGAGGTGGCATCATATAGTGGAAAGAGAACTGGCTAAGGACTAGGAAGAACTTGTTTCAAATCTTATCTTTGACGTTTACTACTTGTGTGGCCTTGAGCAAACCACAACCCTCCTCGATTTCAATTTTCTCACCTGTGAAATGAGGGGATTGAATTAGATCACCTCTGAGGTCCTTTCTAGCCTTTAGATATATAAGATATTCATAATATTCCCCAATATCCTGATGTTTTGGAACTAAAAATATACATAGAAAAATGTGAAGTACTAAATAGTAGTCATTGTTTCAATCCTTCCTTCAAATAATTTTCTTCTTAAAAATTAGAACTTCTGGTATAAACTGCTTTAATTTAAACAATATTCTTTTCAATTGAACTTAATCTTTTTACATTAAGCAGAAATTGATGAAACAAAGTTTTTTTAATTTCCTGTGATTTTTAGAAGAATTAACAGTCATGTTCTTATCTAACATCTATTCCTTTAATTTAGTAATAAATTAGTGAAACAATTACTAAAATAATTTAGTAAAGTAATATATCCATCTCTCTTGAAATCTAGTTTATTTTCTTCTTTCTCTGGGGTTCAATCTAAGCAGGTTCTTGAAATAAATATTGAAAGGAATAAGTAATCAGTCAGGCAAAAAAAAAAGTCTGGTGTTAATCCCTGGGGATAAAAAGAAATGCACAAAATAATCCCAGGCTTAATGACCTCACTTTTTTATTATTTTTTTTGGTTAGACAATGGGGTTAAGTGACTTGCTCAGGGTCACACAGATAGTAAGTGTTATGTGTCTGAGGTCAAATTTGAACTCAGGTCCTCCTGAATCCAGGGCCAGTCCTCTGTGCACTGCCACCTAGCTGCCCGGAGGACCTCACTTTCTAATGGAAAGACAATTAGCAAACAGTAGATTCTTTTCCTACTGATTCCTAATTCTAGGATATCTGGAATTGCTAATTTCTTAGTTTGAATTTATATTCACAACTGTTTGTAGGAAATAAGCCCATATTTGAGTTGAGAAAAACTCTGAATGATTCGAAATAGTGGCCCTTTGAACTAAATTCATTAAATAATGGTGGGATCTCTATTTGCTTTGTGGAACTGCCATTATCTTACTTTTCCTCAATCTGAAAAACAGTAACGTTTGCTTTATATTTACTGAGTACCATTGACAACTTGGCACTTTATTTGGCATCTAGTTCTGTACTCTCTATAAAATACTCTGAGCACATCCAAGAACATATTTCTAAAAGTTATCTACAAGTGGTAGATTTCCACTAGCACAAAATCATCCTCTCTGTTCCCTATATACAGACTGACCATCCCACTTGTGGAACATGTTTCACCCTTACCTTTTAATATACAATTTGAAGACCATACTCTGCATGATTCAATTCCTCATTGTCCAACGGCTAGCATCCTCTCTCACCTTGTATTTGATTGCTTGCATATATGAATATTTATTAACAACACACATATACACATACACACACATTTCTCACATTAAAATTTAAGCTCTTTGTGAGTTGAGATTATTTTATTTTTTAATTTGTTCATATCTATGTTACCAAGAGCTAGGATTATAATCAAAATTTGAGCCTTAATTGATTAATATTCTTGAATGCCTTCTGAAAACTTTATCATAATTCATTGATGACCATTTATTTTCATAGAAAGCAAGAATTATAAATTCTTATGAAGCCATGAAGGCTTCAGGTATAGGCCAGTTTTTGAAAGTCAGTCTTGGTGAGGAGCAGTGTAGATACATTTAAAGTAGCTCATCACTGTTTTAGGATTAAGGTAATGACTATTTTGAACATTGAAATTTCAAAAGGATTTTCTTTTTGATAAAAAGTCAGCCTGGGAGGTGCAGTGGTGAAAGAAACATACACTTTTGAAATTAAACATCCTTGTAGAATTGAAGCATTTTTGAATGAATGGTATAGATACCTCTGTGCATGTGTATGGGTTTTTGTATATCTACTTCTACATATGTATATTTGTATAGCTGTTACTCCAAAATGGTTGCCAAAAGTCTACTAAAATGTAAGCTCTTAGAGCTGAAGGATTGTATCTTAACTAAACTTTGTATTTCCTCCAGAGCTTAGCATATTGTATTACATATAGTAGGAACTTATTAAAGATTTATATTCTGGGGAAGAATATTTTATAGGTATTATTCTTATTAATTCATTTTAGTAAATGCCATTGTTCCGAACCAGTTGTGTCAACTAGTTAAGTACTAAGAATAAGCACATCAGTGGGGGTTCATGAGTTTTAGGAGTGGTGACCAATGGTGTGCCATTGAACTTTAGATTGTAGCCACTCTCTGTGATAGCCCAACATGAGTATGACTGTGAGTTAAAGAAGATAGCCTTAGTGTAGGTTCTGCCTTTGTTTCACTACTACTACTACTAATACTACTACTACTAATACTACTACTACTACACTTTGAATTACTGTTCTTTTTATTATTACTGTCAGCAAATTGCCTATGAAAAATTTGACTTTTCATGTTTTGAAAGAGTTACAGTTAACAATGAAATAGTTTTGATGAATTTTCATCATTTTCTTTATTTGTTCCAACCACAAGGAAAGGGAAGTAGGGTCTCATTTTTTATTTTATTTTATTTTTTTCTACTTTTCTTAATATCTAGGAAAAATAGATAAAGCTTTCAAGAGGGAGATATAATTTTGATATCCTGGAGAACTTGCAAACAATTAGGACTATTCAAAAACAGATTGATCAGTGTGTGGAAAGATAGGCTTCCTTCATTTTAGAGATCTTTAAGAAAAGGCTAGAAAACCATTAGATTGTACTACATGTTAAACTCTGACATAAAGTGATTTTATGAAAAATTGAAGCTGACATTTAGGGAACTGGACAGCATAGGCTTTCTGTAACTATTTCTGTTTTAGTGACTTATTGAACTTAAGCAATGGAACAATTTTATAAATTTGATAATACAGAATCTTTTTCTCTCCGTTAGGCATTGTTCTGTTCTTTTTAACTCCTGACTTATTCCACTGTTGTGGTCTACTTCTTCAGCTACTGCCCGAGGCTTTTGGTAATCTATTATCCATCATTTTCCCTTCATCTCCTATATGCCAATTCTTTGGGTGAAAATGTACAGTCTTTAATTTACAGTAACATTCTGTACATCAGTGGAGAAAAAAAACAAGATTATAATTGTTAAGTAGTACTGTGATTTGTTCTATTAAACTTTAATAACAATAATAGAAGGAGAAAATAACAGCAATCTAGAATTATGTACATCTAATTGATGATATCTTATAGGTAGGTAGTGGGGGCATTTGTCCATCTAGAACTAGGGCATTGAATGGTGGTATATGAAGATTTTTAGAAGTAGATGTAAAAAAGGGAAAAATAGATCACGGTTTCCATCAAGAAGAGATTGAAGGCAATAAAGTAAGGTAAAAAAAAGTAGTAGGTGTCTAGACATTTCAGATGGAATCATCATAGCCAGACATTGAAGGAGCAATTGATCAAAATTTATAATGGGATTTTCTTTCCCTAGAATGGTGTATGAAAACCAAAGGAAGATGAAGGTGTGATATTTAGAATGAAAAGATAAAAGAAATCATTACTGATGACAGATTTCAGTTCTACCACAATAACATACCACCTAAGAAAAAATATTTTGAACACTGAAGGGTTCTAGGTTATGATTCATGTCCTTGAGAATTATTTGCAGAATTGTTTTCTGTGCTCAACATGCAGAATAAATCTTTTGTATTTTCTTTAGTTAAAACAAAATGTTGTGTCACTAACATATAACCAAGGTAAAAATGTTTTCCCCACAAAAAAAGAGAAAGGAAATGTGTTGAATTAACACAGGGAAATGCAACAAAGGTAGGTGGTGATAATTTCACACTTTAAAGCAGTCAAAGAAAAGATGCATTCAGCCCAATTAAAATGAAACTATAAATACCTTGGTACCTTTTTAAGATACATATAAAGTGGCTCTATATTTTGACAAAATAAAGTTTTTCACTTACAACTATTTATAATGGGATTTTTTCAAAATTATTTTCTATGCGTATTGTATTGATTTTTCTATGTACATTCCCCTTCACACAGAATATAAGCTCCTGGAGGGCAAAGATTCTTATCTTTTGGGTTCAGTTTCTATAATGCCTGATGTATATTAGTCACTTAATAAGTGTTTGCTGAATTAAAGTTCAGTGTAAAAGGGCTGTACTAAGAAGCCCATGGAGAGTCACTTTTGAGAACACTTACCTGAAACACCAGAAGAAACAGTATTATTATGTCATTGTAAGAAATCCTACAGGGTCCCCAGAAAAGGGTAGTTTTATTTGGGACAAATCTGATCTCTGACCTATGTAAAAAACTGTATGGAAAAGATTAAACAAAATCTGAGAGGAACACTTGAGATACTATCACTTAGCCTCACTATGTTATGTTCTTATATTACTTACCCATATTACTCAGTGATGGAGATAATAAGAGCAAACATACACTGATATAACATAAACTGTTTCTGGCAATTTGTTAGAAAAATGACCCTGAGATCATCTCAATCTGATTGTTTACTAAAATGATCCATGAGAATTGTCCAAGTGGTATGCTTAGGAAAACTGTGATTTATTAGAAAGAAAGTTGGATCTAGAGTAAAAACATCTTAGTTTAAGTCCCATCTCTTCATATATTTCTATCTGACTTTGAAGAAGTAATTAAACTCTTTGGGGGTCACTTTCTTCATTTGGAAAATGAGTTAATTGGACTAAATAATACCCAAGGACAATTCCAGCTTGATATTCATTAGAGGTGAGCAATAGACAATGGAATTGTGGTAACCTTTACTGAGGTGAAGATGTGTCCTTGGCATGTAGGCAGTCACATATGTATATTAGAAGAGAGGCTTCTATCTGGGACTGATACCTTACATTAAAACGTAAATTCTACCAGTGCAGGGAGTATTTTCAATTTTTTTATTTATATCCTCATTGCTTATTGCAGTTCCTGACACATAAGAAGCATTTAATAAATTCTTATTAGTTGTTGATTGATTCAATCATATTTTAGACAGTGTAAGGGCATGAGACCAGTACTATCATTTTACTAACAAATTATCTAAAGGCCTAAGAAACTGTGGCTATCTATGTAATACAAAAGCAATGCTTTAGACAATGTATCCCCTCATCCCTGGATGAGGAATCAGTTTGAAAATGTTTGCTTATGTTTATTTGCTGTTTAATTTTCCTTGAGGCTAATAAACCCTGGAAAAAAGCAACAGCAGCAGCAGTAGTAATAGTAATAGTAGTAGTAGCAGCAACAACAGCAGCAGCAGGAAAATACCATTTCTACCCCTAGCTGTGCGCACATTTAGTATCTTTCTTATCAAAATTTTTGAGAATTATGATATGGAAATCTTCCAGACAAAAGACTATGTCTGTAATAGAGGTAACTCTGATATTCATCACTGAGAATCAAAATAAACCATATTTATAGAGCATAACAGAGTAGAATTTCATATATGAGGAGCAATTATATATGAATGTGACAGAGACATTTCTAAAAGGACACAAAGAGGCAGTGATTGTTGGAGGAGATTTTACATTTTAGAAAAGAAGAAATGGGGCTTAATGACAGATAAAACTGGCATTGTTGCCCCCTTGAACATCTTTACATTAGCATTCACCACGGTGACCAGGGAAAGTGCAGGAGTGATACAGATGGGCTTTTCAGGATTAGAAAGCACCAGAGCACAGGAACGAAGTGTCTCACTGGAGAAAATCAAAAGAAATTAGTGTAATTAGATGAAAAGTGTGTCAATGTGATTTTTTTATAAAATCTAAGCCTTTTTACTGAACAAATTCTAAGAACAATGTATATCCCTATAAATTGCCCTCCATGCCATAGTAATGCCTTTTCTTACTTCCTCTTACTAATCTGCATTTCCCTTCTTATTTTTATTTTTATTTTTTTTTGTATTTTTAACATGTGTTTTTAAAACTTCGGGTTACAAATTTTCCCCCTTCCTCCCTCGCCACCCACCCTCATTGAAAAGGCAAGCATCTTGATACAGGTTATAGATATGTAGTCATGCAAAACCCTTCCATAGTAGTCCTGTTGTGAAAAACTAAGTATATTTCCCTTCATCCTATCCTACCCCCCATTTATTCTATTCTCTCTTTTGACCCTGTCCCTCCTCAGAAGTGTTTGCTTTTGATTATCCCCTCCCCTAATCTGCCCTCCCCTCTATCAACCCCCTGCTCTCTTGTCCCCTTCCCCCCTTATTTTCCTGTAGGGTAAAATAGATTTCCACACCCCATTGTGTATGTTATTCCCTCCTTAAGTGAAATCCTATGAGAGTAAGATTCACTCATTCCCTCTCACGTTCCCCTGTTTCCCCACAACTGTAAAAGGCTTTTCTTGTCTGTTTCACGTGAGTTAATTTACCCCATTCTACTTCTCCTTTCTCCTTCTCCTAGTGTAATCCTCTCTCACCCCTTAATTTTATTTTCCAGATATCTTCATCTTCAACACACCCTGTGCCCTCTATCTATCTATCTATCTATCTATCTATCTATCTATCTATCTATCTATCT
>NW_020954619.1:26100083-26106273 GCF_900497805.2 Vombatus ursinus
TCTATCTATCTATCTATCTATCTATCTATCTATCTATCTATCTATCTGTCTATCTATCTATCTATCTATCTATCTATCTATACATACATATAATTTTCCCCTCCCACTACCCTAATACTGACAAAGGACTCATGAGTTACAAATGTCATCTTTCCCTGCAGGAATGTAAACAGTTCAACCTTAGTAAGTCTCATATGATTTCTCTTTCCTGTTTACCTCTTCCATGTTTCACTTGAGTCTTGTATTTGAAAGTCAAATTTTCTATTCAGCTCTGGTCTTTTCCTCAGGAATGCTTGAAAGTCCCCTATTTCATTGAATGACTATTTTTTACCCTGTAGGATTATACTCAGTTTTGCTGGGTAGGTGATTCTTGGTCGTAGGTCCTATCTCCTTTGCCCTCTGGAATATTATACTCCATGCCCTCTGGACCCTTAATGTAGAAGCTGCTAAATCTTGTGTTATCCTGATTATGTTTCCACAATACTTGAATTGTTTTTTTCTGGCTGCTTGCAATATTTTTTTCTTGACCTGGGAATTCTGGAATTTGGCTACAATATTCGTAGGAGTTTTCCTTTGGGATCTCTTTCAGGAGGTGATCAGGGAATTCTTTCAATTTCTATTTTACCCTCTGGTTCTAAAATATCAGGGCAGTTTTCCTTGATCATTTCTTGAAAGATGATGTCTAGGATCTTTTTTTGATTATGGCTTTCAGATAGTCCAATAATATTTAAGTTTTCTCGCCTGGATCTATTTTCCAGGTCAGTTGTTTTTCCAATGAGATATTTCACATTCTTTTCTATTTTTTCATTCTTTTGGATTAGTGTTACAGTGCCTTGATTTCTCAAATTGTCCCTTTCTTCCAATTTCTCCATTCTAATTTTTAAGGCAGTATTTTCTTCAGTAATCTTTTGGACTTCCTTTTCCATTTGGCCAATTTTGATTTTTAGGACATTCTTCTCCTCATTGACTTTTTGGACCTCTTTTGCCATTTGGGTTAGTCTATATTTTAAGGTGTTATTTTCTTCAGTATTTTTGGGTCTCCTTTAGCATCACTCTCAGTTTTTCCTCTACTTCTCTTACTTGCCTGTCAAAATCCATTTTGAGCTCTTCCATTGCCTGGGACCAATTCATAATTTTCTTGGAGGCTTTGGATGTAGGAACTTTGGCTTCATTGTCTTCTTCTGGTTGTATGTTTCGATCTTCTTTGTCACCAAAGTAAGATAATATAGTTTGACTCTTTTTGAGCTGCTTTCTCATGATTCTGGCCAATTACTTGAATTATAAACTCTTTGTTAAGGTAGGCATCTGTTTCCAGTGTGGTTGCAGGTGTTTTCAGAGATACTGCTAGGGACCTGTAAATTTTCAGTTCTTCCAAGGTGCTATGATCAAGGGCGAGGTGTTTACTCCTTTCCTGGCCTGTGCTCTGGTCTATGAGTGACCACAAGCTCTCTTTTCTGTCTTGCAACTGGAAGGAGGATTCTTTCTCCACCGCCACTTCAATCTCCACCACACCAGCACTCCTCCTAGCCCCAGACCCACCACCCAGAAACTGTAAGCCCAGATCCAAGCACGAGCAAAGCAAGAGAATCCCGCACCAGCAGAGAGATCCCTTCAATCCCTCTCTGATCAGCCATTCGATTCCCCCCCAGTCTGTGGGCCAGAAGCTCAGGAGGCAGCTGCCACCCCAGGGCCGAGCTCAGGGAATGGGGCTGGAACCCCACTGTGCTCCTCTCTCACCACCACAGAAACAGACTTTTCTCACTGACCTTCTAAGTTGTTTTTGGCCTTCATGGGTTGAGAAGTCTGGAAACCTCCACACCTGCCTGTGATTCAGTCCTCTGAGGTCTGCTCCAGGTTCGCTGCAGCCTGCGCGCCCATGCCGAACTGTGCTCCTCTCCCTGCCTGGTGCGATATGCCTTTCTGATCAACCATCCAGGCTGTCTTTGGCTGGAAATTTGTTTCACTCTGTTTTTTTGTGGGTTCTGCTGCTTTAGAATTTGTTTACAGCCATTTTTTATAGGTGTTTGGGGGAGAGCTCAAGCAAGTCACTGCTTTTACTCTGCCATCTGGGCTCTGCCCTCCTCCCTTCTTATTTTAAGACAAACTTCATTTTGTTACATTTATTTCTGCTAGAATTACAACTATTTATTTTATTGGTCATCTAATATCCAAACTCATTCTGGAATATCTCAAAAATGTGACATAGAACTATAATCTATTTTCATTTTTACATGTTTTCATTACTTAAATTCTCTCAATTTACACGAGTTGAATGATTGTTGTTGTTTGGTCATTTTCAGTCATGTCTGACTCTTCATGACTCCATTTGGAGTTCTCTTGGCAAAGATACTGCACTGTTTTTCCACTTAGTTCTCTAGTTCATTTTACAGATGAAAAACTAAGGCAACTGGGGTTAAGTATCTTGCCCAGTGTCATATTAAGTGTCTTTTGCCAGATTTGAACTCCAGAAGATAAGTGTTCTTGACTGCAAGCCTGATACTCTGTCCACTGAACCACCTACTTGTCAAATTGATAGCTTCCATATATTGAAAAAAAAGTCAAATTATGTATTATTCCCTTTAAAATAAGTATATATAGTTGTATGTATTTGTGTGTGTGTATGTGTGTGTGTGAAAGAACATAATTGTGGTGGAGAGAGGGCTAACCTTAGAGTCGAGAGAGGTGCATTCAACTTTTAGCTCTGTCATATACTGTCTGAGTGACCATGGGAAAATCATTTAACCATTCAATCTTCCAGATAACTGTTTATAACTCTAAGTAGTGCCTGAACTGACTATCTGCTTTGGTGGAGAAAATTCTCATACTGCAATTCCCACACGTTGATGAAAACATAGGTTCAAAACAGAAGAATAAAAATAAATATAATTAAATTATGACTTCCAGTACATTGGTTAAATCTTTTGTGGGGAATATATTGGAAGATAAGGAAAAAATTTGCATGGAATGACAAGAGATAGATGTGTCACAACCTGTTTTATTGGAGGGGCTATTCATATCCAGATTCATTGACATGCATATCTGTTTGTGAATAGATCAAAGTGTATTTTGAAATTGTGACCCGTAGAGATGTTGAGTTTTTTACCTCATAGAGACTTTTGTGACTTATTAGTAACTTTATTTTCATTGATGTTTTTATTTAGTCCTAATATTTTTCTCTGCAAACTTAGAAATGTTTATAAATTTATGAGCTAGGTGACCAGATAGCTATGTTTTGATTTGCCAGAATTAACTCAGTTTCTTGATATCCATTATAACATTCAATATAGACAATTATCTAATATCAAGAACTTGGTTATTCTCCCTTTCCCTCATTTTTCAAATAGCTTGCTGTGTTTTAATTGCCAATCTGGACAGCAAGATTACTTGGCTTCAGTGTGTTTTTGAGAAAAGAACTTGCCTTATGTTATATTCCTTTGAAGTAGACATCTTTTAGTAAAGTGAATGCCAAAACAGCCCTGCAGGGGTTTGAAGAATACAACTGTAAAAACCTTTATTTCCTTACTATTTCATACTTATTTCATCTTAGGCAATACTATTTTGTTGTCTTACATACAAGTTAAAACTTAAGTATTAAGAATTCAACCAATAATATTTACTGCATGCCTAAGTATGTATTATTATCCAATCCAAGATACTCAGCCTTCATTTACAGACAAGTTTCTCAGGAGAGATGTTCATGACTTTGCTGTCTAATAAAAGGCCACTTTGATTAAAACATTATTACATAAATTAACATAACTATAAATTTGTCCATTACAATGTTGTGAACAAATAGTCTTCTTTGTGAGAGTCTGCATTTATTATTGCTGTTTACTGTGTCTTTATGATTTCTGTTCCTCAAATTTGGGTGTGGCAATAGATCTAGAAATCTTGAACTTTATTTAGCATCACTTTCTCCATTGGTTAATTCTATGTCTCTAGCTAAGGAAATACATGGGGGCATTTTGGAGCCAAGTAGACATTTCTTTGTATTGCATATGGTTAGGTAAATTTCTTGTTCAGCCAAATATCAAAGACAAAACAGTTTGGAAATGACATTATTACTAGAATCATGAAAACAGAGGGGTGGGGACTAAATCTGTTATTTTAAGTATATAGGGAATTTCTAGCACTGAGAGGTAAAGTCAGTTTTCTAGGGTAGCAGAGCCAGTATGTGCCAGAGGTAGACTTTGAACACACAAGTGTTCCTGGTCTATATTTCTTCATGCTTAGAGAGAGAGGAAGAGAGAGAGAGAGACAGAGAGAGACAGAGACAGAGACAGAGGCAGAGAGAATACACAGACACAGGGAGATGAGAGGACTTTTTGTGCACACTATGTAAATGCAAACTATGATGTCCTAACATTCAAATCAGTCCCTTTGGCTACAATCCCAGGGCTGACTGATGTTTCAAGATAAACTAGATGTTCCTACAGAGCAAAAGATGAGAAGGTAAAAAAAAAATACAGAAATACCTTTAGAATAAAACCATGTGACTTCACTGAGTAACAATAAATGTTGATATCAGGTATATTGCATTATATTTGTTAAATGGAACTAAAAATGGCTTATTAATTGGAAGGAGCCAATGAAACAACTAAGAGCCAAGAATATAATCAAAAGACAATATTAAAGGGCATCTGGATGAAAATGTGTGTGTGTATGTGTATATGTGTATATACACACATACATATGCATATATACATATATGTATATATCTATATCTATATCTATATCCACCTGTCTCTACATCTCTATATTTTTAAATCCATCTCTCTCTCTCTTTCTCTGTCTCTTTGTCTCTGTCTCTATCTTTCTCATAAATGTCTTGGGCCAGATTTGAACCCAGTTCTTTCTGCTTCTCGACCTGGAGCTCTGTGTATACACACACACACACACACACACACACACACTCACACACACACTGTATCCCTACATGTGTCTCAAGTCTGTCCCCTTTTGAATGGTTCATACATATATATATATATATATATATATACACACATACACATATGTGTGTATGTATGGGTGTATGAAATCATGCCACATGTTTGAGTGTTCAAAGGCAGTATTTGTAGTAGTAGATTATACACTATATGATATTAATAATAATATTAAGCGATATCAATATTTAATGCTGCATAAGATAATAATAGCTAATTATTTTATACTGCTTGCTATGTGTGAGGCACTATACCAAATGTTTTATGATTATTATCTATTAATTCTCACAATAACTCTAGGTATATACTATTATTATCAATATTATTATTGTACATATTCACATGAGTAGTAAATAGCAGTGCTAGGATTTTGATCTAGGATCCATAAGTGCAAATCCAGCTCTCTTTTCATGGTGCTCACTACAATCTCCAATTTTTGATTGTTTTTCTACTAAACAATAAACACATAATTATTGAGCACCCACTTTGTACATTGCACCATGTTAGGCTTTATCCTTTGTTGTTGGTCAATATTATTTTTTAACTACAGTATTTACATTCTAAATTGAAGGTCAAAAGGAATATTTTTGAAAATAGCTTTAGACAGATGTGTTTTGATTTGAAAGCTTTTATAATGAATAATTTTTTAGCCTACAGTGTAACACTTTGAATAGGAGCATTGGAGCAAACTTTTGTTCGACAGCATTGTTATCCTGTATGGTTTTAATGAAGCTCATAAATCACAGTGTAAGGTTTCCATTTGGAAAGGGAAATACAAATGATCATGATCACACTTTTTAAAATTTTTTTAGACAGTCAGATGTTGGGGAAAGTCATGACTTTTTTATTATTATTTCAGGTCTTGGATCTTCCCTAGCTATTAGAAAGAATATGATTTACATGTATGAGATGACAAGGAAAAATCTTGGCATAGATTGTGCCATATTACTGGAATTTGAAACAAAATACTGAGCTTAATCGACATTTGCAATGGAATAGAATTCTACAGTCAACTCAGGGCATATCATATCTGTAAATAAAATGTATTATTATATATTCTCACAGCAATATCATTGAATTTTGGTTCACTGCTCTCTCCCCCAAAGAACTTTTATGCATTTCTGGGCTGTTTTTCACTCTTACAGTTGTCAGTTAAACTGTTATTAAATACCTGCTATCTGATAGAACTAGGTTCTGGGAACACACATGCACACACACACAGTCCTACTCAAGAAATTAATAAAAAT
>NW_020954619.1:26106283-26110800 GCF_900497805.2 Vombatus ursinus
TGTGTGTGTGTGTGTGTGTGTGTGTACCATACAAATAAATAAATATAAATACATAAAACATAAAAATGTCAGACAGATATCACCCTCATGGTGATTATATTCTAATAGAAGGACTTTGCATTCTAGTGGAGGAAATCTAAAGTGTAATGCAAAGTAATACAAGTAATTTCAAGAGGAAGAGGGTTCTTTTAATCAGATTTGAGCAATGGTAACCCATTTTTGCCCAATTCCCAACCCCTATCTTTAATGCTATCACTAGGGCATCATTTGTCTTTGGAAACTCAAGCCCAAGAAACTTCAGTCAAGTGTTCTAGTTTTGTAGAAGTGGGTTAATCATTGCTAACTTGAGATATTTTATGTATGTGTATAAACATAAATAGAATTTAAATTAGCAAAGTTTTAGGGTTTATCATCCAAAGGAACAGAGAATAATCTCACATTATTATCGATATTTGTGCTATAAAAGAAGAGATTTTAGACAGTATTTATGAATGGATGAATGGATTGTTGTTATTCATTCATTTCTGTTGTGTCTGATTCTTCATGACTCCATTCAGAGTTTTCTTCACAAAGATACTGGAGTAGTTTGCCATTTGCTTCTCCAGCTCATTTTACAGATGAGGAAACTAAAGCAAACAAGTTTAAGTGACTTGCCCAGGGTCAGCTAGTTAGTATGTATCTGAGGCCAGATTTTCACTCAGGAAAATAAGCCTTCCTGACTCCAGGCCCAGCATTCTATCCACTATGCCACCTCACTGTTCCTGAATGGATTGTCCCAGATAGCAAACTCATTGTCTAAAAGAACATTTTTAGTCCTATAATAGGAAGACTTCTCCATAGTAATCATTGAAATGTATATACCTGTTGGATGTTTTTAAAAACATTTTTCACACACTATCTCATGGGAATCTCATGACTATCCAGTAAGGTAAGCAATGAAAATAAGATTATCGCTTCTTTACATATGAGGAAACATTTAGAGAGGTTAGTTGAGTTGCAGGTTATAGTTTTATAAGTATTAAGTGCCAGAAATAGGATGAGATCTCAGGTTGTTTTGATCTTCATATCTAGGGCTCTTTCCACTATTCCATGTTGCCTTCCATTCCTGGGTCATTCCTCTTCAGTTCTCTAGATGCCTTCTTACCCTTGTATCTACTTAAAAGAATATCTTTGATTATTTCAGCACTCTGTGCATGGACTCTCTTGACTCATCCCCCTGTTATCCTCTTCAGTCAGGTCATGACCTATTTGTTTCCTCAACAATGATCTCTGCCCATATGTAGTTGAACCATTATTAACTCAGGCTGCCTGAAAGATGGAAAATATTCATAGACTAATACTTACAAAGTGAAAAGATGAGTTATTGATTTAAGGAGGGAGAGTGAGTTGGGAAGTAGCAGACAAGAGGGAGAAAAACAGCAAGTGGATCTGAGGTCTGGGAAAGAAAGGGGGGAAGAGAAAGCCTAGAAGGAAAATAAAAATGAAGATTGGCTAGTGCTAAAAGTACAAACAATAGAATCCCTTCCACTAACAACATTTAGCCCCCTGAGATTCATGATTACATGACTATCTAACTTCCAATCATAAAAGTCACTTATCTAATGCCATTTCTAGTATGGGACCCTGCTTATAGAGCTTATAGTCCCACATTGTTTTCGTGGAACAAATAGCCAAGGGAATACTGCATGATGACATCAAGGATTTAGCCCATTCAAAAGATCCAAGTATTACTGATTAAACTACTGTTTCTGCTGCAATTATTACTAATTATTATTATTACTAAATATTCTTACTAAACAGCTCCCCCACCCTATTTAATAGGCAAGTACCTCTACCATGGCAACAAGTATTTCGTATCTTCTAGCATGCACATAGCATAGCCATACTGTATTGAATACAATACCACATATATGAAGTATATAAAGAAAATTATGAAAACAATTTTGTAATTTTGGATAGTTTGGTAGTCTTGTCATGTATACATGGATGCCCATTGGCTGTTGTCAAAATCCCTGAATTTTAACCACCTCTGCTCCCTGGACACCATTCTATTGTGCCCATTTCATGGAATCAGATGGCTGGCCTGCCTCATTATAGACTTGTGTTTGATATATATCTAGGGGTCAAGTGAAATGACCACCCCTCATGTTATTCCCACCTACATCTTCCACCTCTACCACCTCCTGTCAGGGGATCATTGACAGCACTGTAAAAGTCCTATTATTGAGCCATCTCATTAGCTTGCATGGAAGTCACTTGTGGTACAGTTATGAAGGTCAATGAAAGGTAACAAAGGCTAGATTCCAAACTGGGTAACAGTGGTAGGGAGGAGACTTCAGGGAGAAATCTCAAACCATTGTATGCAAAGCCCTTTAGGGGTGAAAATCCCAGAATACTACCCCATGGGAGGGTATAAGACCTATGGACCACCTGAAACCATTAAAGGGAACTACTTCTTTATTGAGAATCATCCTCTTCTCTCTCTAGGTTTTAGCCTCCCCTACAGTGTGACTTTGGGTTGTCCTCAGGTCTCTACATCCTCTTATGAGTTAATGTCCTGGGATTTGAACTCCCAAGTATCTTTGTATTCCAAAGTTTGAAGTCTCTTCCTGAGGTTCCCCCCTTCATCACCTGAATTAATTACCCCAGATTCTATAACTGCTGGTTATGGCTAAGACACTTGGTAAAAATAAAAATTGTCATCATCATTATTATTTATATTATTGTTGATATCATATAGTGATTTGTAAAAACCATTTGATCAGATTCCCAATTTCTGATATGCATTGATTGCAGAAATAACCAAACCAATACAATAATGGATCATTGAAATATTGAAATAGGTTTTATGCAAGGGCTCATTTCCCCTAATTATTATTGTAAAGCAACTCACAGGTGGGGGGTGGGTGGAAGGAGGAGAAGGCCTGATCTGTTATACCTAGGAGCCAAATGAAGTGCCACAGCAAATGATATAAACACCTTCTACAAACTCATCTGTCTGGAGAATCTAACTCATTACCAAAAGTCAACTTTCATCATTTTTATGGAAATGACATTTAAGCCTCCTCTTTAACCCTTGACAGTAAATCAGATATACCCTTTGAATCATTTCATAAAACATCACCCCTTTCACTCTTGAATGGATGGCCCAATATACATTTTAAAGCTATGAAATTTTCACAGACATTTAATTTTTCAGCATTGAAAGTAGTAGGCTAAATATTTAGCCTAACCTTTTCCACTTCACAGTATACTTGGAATCTTGCTGTCACAGTTCATTGTCAATTTCCCACTGGATCAAAAACCCCTTATTCAAGATGTAGATAATGATGAGTGTCAGAATTAAAAATACTTCTCTTAAGATTCTGTCTGTAGGTCTCCTTATCATGTATTTCTGGGAAATTGATATATTAATTTGACTTGCTTTGACCAGTGAAGAAGTCATTTTCAAAATTTAATATTGATTTTTCATAAAACAAAACAAAATGTATAAGTGATATATTAAGTCATATACTATACTTAAAAGAAGACAAATTAAATGATACTTTTTATCAATCTAAAGTGATTCTTCCTTTTACCTTCTTCTAGGCAATTGCAAAATAATTAAAGCAATATAATTTCATTAATGGTAAGAAAATTAGAATCCATAAACTTAGAATAATTGGAAAGTGAGCCTATGCTGCAGAAAAAAATAAAGAAAACATTGAAGCTCTATAAATTCAAATTTATAATAGATATGATTTTACAAGCATGTGTGGCTTAGTAGATAGTTTGTCTCAGCCTCCAGAAGGCTTTGGTTCAAGTCTCAATTTTCAAATGTTATGGCTATGTGAACCTTGGCAAGTCATTAATCTCCTTGGCATTCCCGGGAAATTTTCTAACCTTATAATCTTCAGAGAAGTTGCTTATTGGCATTGGTAGAATGGGTTTCCTCTGAGGAAATTCCCTATACAAATGATACCACAAATCTGAACCCACCACTGCAAAAACATAAAAAATAAAAAATAAAAAAACTACCTCTGCTTCCAAAAAAAATACACTATGTGCTATGCAGAATATTCCTCATTAAGAACCATAGACATGAAAGGACATAAGGCCCTTTTCATTAGAAAAAATATATAGAACTCTTTTGAGCTTCATAGACTTGAAAGCATTTGTTGTGTATATAACTAACAAACAAAACCACCAAAATCATACCTATAGAAACTAGGTATAAATTGCTACATCAAATGGCCTTATATTATAACCCATTCAAGGTACCAGAAAGGATACCTCTCACAAATACTTTGTTGCTTATTCTCTCAGTGTGCCAGGTATATCTATAGCACTATCAGTTGTAGATCAAGTGTAAGAGTGAATTGGGACTAGAAGTTCCCTAAACCAATGAAATCCTACATCTGAACTATTTGACAGATACCTCATCTAGCACTGAGGATACAAGATAACAAGTAAAAGAGTTCCTGCCTTACTTACTAGTCTCTCTCTCTCTCTCTCTCTCTCTCTCTCTCTCTCTCTCT